>NC_081554.1:129402961-129553908 GCF_963082655.1 Stomoxys calcitrans
AAACCATACTTGGCACAGTTGTTGGATATGACAACTATATCAGGTTATGAACTGATTTGAACCATACTTGGCACAGTTGTTGGATATAATAACAAAACACGTCGTGCAAAAGTTCATTTCAATCGGATAAGAATTGCGCACTCTAGAGGCTCAAGAAGTCAAGACCCAAGATCGGTTTATATGGCAGCTATATCAGGTTATGGACCGATTTAAACCATACTTGGCACAGTTGTTGGATATCATAAGAAAACACGTCGTGCAAAATTTCATTCTGATCGGATAAGAATTGCGCACGCTAGAGGCTCAAGAAATCAAGACCCAAGATCGGTTTATATGGCAGCTATATCAAAACATGGACCGATATGGCCCATTTACAATACCAACCGACCTACACTAATAAGAAGTATTTGTGCAAAATTTCAAGCGGCTAGCTGTACTCCTTCGGAAGTTAGCGTGCTTTCGACAGACAGACGGACGGACGGACGGACGGACGGACGGACGGACGGACGGACAGACGGACGGACATGGCTAGATCGACATAAAATGTCACGACGATCAAGAATATATATACTTTATGGGGTCTCAGACGAATATTTCGAGTAGTTACAAACAGAGTGACGAAATTAGTATACCCCCCATCTTACGGTGGAGGGTATAAAAAGGATATAGGAAAAGATTTGCTCTGCTATTAGAGCGATATCAAGATATGGTCCGGTTTGGACCACAATTAAATTATATGTTGGAGACCTGTGTAAAATGTCAGCCAATTCGAATAAGAATTGCGTCCTTTGGGGGCTCAAAAAGTAAAATAGATTGATCGATTTATATGGGAGCTGTATCGGGCTATAGACCGATTCAGACCATAATAAACACGTATGTTAATGGTCATGAGAAAATCCGTCGTACAAAATTTCAGGCAAATCGTATAATAATTGCGACCTCTACAGGCTCAAGAAGTCAAGATGCCAGATCGGTTTATATGACAGCTATATCAGGTTATGAACCGATTTGAACCATACTTGGCACAGTTGTTGGATATCATAACAAAACACGTCGTGCAAAATTTCATTCCAATCGGATAAGAATTGCGCACTCTAGAGGCTCTAGAAGTCAAGACCCAAGATCGGTTTATATGGCAGCTATATCAGGTTATGGACCGATTTGAACCATACTTGGCACAGTTGTTGGATATTATTACAAAGCAAGTCGTGCCAAAATTCATTCTAATCGGATAAGAAGTGCGCCCTCTAGAGGCTCAAGAAATCAAGACCCAAGATCTGTTCAAATGGCAGCTATATCAAAACATGGACCGATATGGCCCATTTACAATATCAACCGACCTACACTAATAAGAAGTATTTGTGCAAAATGTCAAGCGGCTAGCTTTACTACTTCGGAAGTTAGCGTGCTTTCGACACACAGACGGACGGACGGACACACGGACGCACATGGCTAGATCGACATAAAATGTCATGACGATCAAGAATATATATTCTTTATATGGTCTCAGACGAATATTTTGAGTAGTTGCAAACAGAATGACGAAATTAGTATACCCCCATCTTATGGTGGAGGGTATAAAAATAAATCCAAGTTAGGAATTCCGTGCTACTTATAAAATCCTTAAATGTGTTCCATGCCACGCTTCTAAGTTCGCTCATGTCAGGTATTGTGTCCCTACCTAAGTGCCGGTATCTGTAAAACACTAAAGCTCGGCAATGACAAAGGAAATACTCCAAAGTCTTATCACCTTCCCCGCATGCCCTACAGATGCTATCACTTGCCGCACCGATTTTACATAAGTGAGCTCGTAGTCCTATATGTCTCGTTATGATACCAATAGCTATACTGACTAGCTTCTTGCTTCCTTTCAGTAATAGCCTCGTCTTCTCACGATCTAGATCTCCCCAAAGGATTTTCGCCGTCCTACCGACCGTTTACTGTTCCACAGGGTTGTCTGCCTTTCATTCGCCCTCACTCCATCATGGCCCGTCTACCAAATAGTGCCATCCTCAGAGAAGGCGTTAATCTCCATTTTGCACTGCAACACTGTTCGTGGCCTTATTGTCCTGGTATTATGGTCAGACAGTCTAAAACAGATCTCGGTCCCTGGGTTCTCAATGTAAACCCCAATGCCCACTATGTCCTCTAGCTTTGATCTATCCGTGTAACATGATCTTCCAGACGGCAAAACTAGGGTTCCGAGACTGCGCCGCTGGCAGCAGTGTCTCGCACTCGACCTCAAGGTTCATCTCAAATATCCGATCTGAAACCTCTTCCCTTCCTTCCAGGTTTCCTATCGTCGCCTCGATTATACCGCGATGGTATGGGCTGTTCCCATCCACAATCCATTCTCTCGTCGCCTTAAGTCTGATAGCCGCTGAGGCCTTAGTAAGTATTGGTCTTATCACGCTCCTGTAGAGCCAGTGGACTATCCTAGGATTCAGGCCCCATTTTGAGCCTACGGCCCGTCTACATAGTGCCCAACAGTGAGCCTTCTCAGTACGCTCCTTAATGTGACTCTTCCAATTGAGTTTCCTGTCCAAGATCTCACCTAAGTATTTGAGCTTGTCAGATATCGAAATCGTCTTATTGATGAAACGCGATGCGTTAAATTGGCCCACCTTCGTCTTCCTCGTGAACAGGCATATTTCAGTCTTCTCTGGGTTAACATTGAGACCTCTGGGTCTAGCCCAGTCATATGCCATATGCAAGACCCTTTCGGCCCTTCTGCATAGCTCGTTCGGATCCTTACCCGTTAGAAGTATTATAACATCGTCTGCACAGCAGACAGGTTCAAATCGATCCTCAGTCAGCATCCGTAATAGGTCATTTATGGTGGTCACCCATAGGAGTGCCGATAAAATGCCCTTCTCTTGATAATAGCATGCTGTTTGTATTTGAGCAGTTCGCTGGATGTCCTACTCTTTATCATGGTGTCCACAATACGTTCCATGGTGTCCACAATAAATTCCATGGTGTCCACAATAAATTATTTTGTGTCGCATAACTTTGAATGCCGGGCTTGGGTATAAACACCATCCTTGCCTCCTGCCAGGCTGGAAGTCCCAGGCACGATGTGAAAAGTTTGGCCAGACGAGGCGCCAGATAGTTTGCCTCTTTTTGTAGTAGCTTCGGAAATATTCTATCACGTCCGGTTGACTTAAATGGTTTGAAGCTCCTCAAGGATTCCTTCACCATAAATTCCGTAATTATAAACCTTCGTCCAACGTAATTATTCCAAGATAACGGTGCTGTCGTGAGTCCCGTTGTATCCTGTGGATAATGGGTTTTCATTAAAAACTTCAAGATGTCCTCCGTTGTCTCTGCTCTTACTTTCATGTCGTCTACTAAAGATTCGTTTTGGACATGGGTTTTTGAGATAAACGTTTTTTATCTTGGCGGCGTCATTAACGCTATCGACCTGATCGCAGAAAAGCTTCCTCGAAGCACGTTTTGCTGCTCTGGTTATCTTATTGTATTCCTTGAGCCTTGTGTAATACACACCCCAATAAACTTCCGCTTTTTTGTGACGTGCTCTGTTGAAAAGTCTGCTGACCTCTTTCCCAATATAGCGAATCTCCCTGGTCATCCAGGGTTTTTCTTGGGCCCATTTCCTTTCCCGAAGAGCACAAGTATCTTCGAAAGACCCCACCAGTGCAGCCGTAAACCTGTTGACATTTTCGTCAATGTCTTCTATGAGTTGACAATCTAAAGAATTTTGTCGCAGTCTTCTTCAGAGAAGACTTCCGAATTTTGTCCAGTTTGTCTTGCCAAATCGGAAAAAAAATTCGGTTTCCAGTGGCTTAAGATGTCAAATCGGGAGATCGGTTTACATGGGAGCTATATCTGGTTACAGACCGATTTGAACCATACACGGCGCAGTTATTCGAAGTAGTGTCAGAACCCTACGTGCAAAATGTCATTTGTCCAAATCGTACAAATATTGCGGCTTATGAGGGCTTAAGAAATCAAATCGAGAGATCGGTTAATATGGCACATATAACCAAATCTGAGCCGATAGGAACCACTGGCAATCATCAAGAACCCACATCAATAAGAAGTATCTTTGCAAAATTTCAACCGTGGTTTCGACAGACGGACGGACGGATATCCCATAGATATTTTATGGGATCGTAGATCAATATTTCGAGGTGTTACAAACGGAATGACTAGACTAGTACGAGGGTTGCCTTTTATATTTCGCGATTAGAGAACACAAAATATATACTGATCATCGAAAATCGCTTTATTGTTTTACAAAATATTCCGCATTAAGATCTATACACTTTTGCTTGCATTTAAACCAATTGTCGAAGCATGTTTGCCACTCTGATTGAGATATCTCCAAAACATGCATTCTGAACGCATCAACCACTTCTCTAGTTGTCGAAAAACTTTAACCTCTCATTTTATTTTTTACGTACGGAAATAAAAAGAAGTCATTCGGTGCCAAGTCAGGACTATACGGCGGATGACTCATCAAATCGATGTTTTGTGTGCTTAACAAGTAAAACTGTGCTAAATTCGGACGGACCGAATCTCATATACCCTCCACCACGGATCGCATTTGTCGAGTTCTATGAAGCCGTTGTACAAAATTTTTGCCAAATCGGATGAGAATTGCGCCTAATAGAGGCTCAAGAAGTCAAGATCCCAGATCGGTTTATATGGCAGCTATATCAGGTTTTATACCGATTTACGCCATACTTAGCACAGTTATTGAAAGACGTAACAAAACACCTCATGCACACAATTTCAGCCAAATCGGATGAGAACTGCGCACTCTATTGGCTCAAGAAGTCAAGATCCCAGATCGGTTTATATAGCATCTATACCAGATTATGAACCGATTTGTATCGTACTTAACACAGTTGTTGGAAGTGATACTAAAACACTACGTACAAATTTTCAGCCAAATCGGATGAGAATTGCGCCTTCTAGCGGCTCAAGAAGTCAAGATCCAAGATCGGTTTAAATGGCAGCTATATCAAAACATGGACCGATTTGGCCCATTTACAATCCCAACCGACCTACACCAATAAGAAGTATTTGTGCAAAATTTCAAGCGGCTAGCTTTACTCCTTTGAAAGTTAGCGTATAGCGTAGATCAAGAATATATATACTTTATGAAGTCTTAGACGAATATTTCGAGGTGTTACAAACGGAATGATGAAATAAGTATACCCCCATCCTATGTCGAAGGGCCCCAAAGAGGTGTCGCACTTGGGCACGCCGTTCGGACCCGACTTAAAAGGTGGCCCCTTATCACTGAGCTTAAACTTGAATCGGACAGCAATCATTGATATGTAAGAACATTGCCTATGTTCCTTAATGAAATGTGCAAGGACAAATTTGCATTTGCAAGAATGCAATATTTTGCATTATGTGATGTGCTTATGTCTTTATCACGTAAATAATCTATTTCATTTTGGTTGTATGTTCATTTTGACCCAACCACAATGTAACTAGCTTTTATGGTATATTCGCAGCGAAGAATGATTCTGTGATGAGAAAACGGAATATGTGGGAGGTCGCATTACCCTTAACCATCCCAAAGCGGAAATGCAGCGAAATGCGTGATCATGGCCATATGGTGACTCTAGAGGAAGGTTAGCGAATCTGACCTTGAAATGTGGCGTCAAGTATCAAGTGTTTGGGGGTCATTCCAATATCTATAACTCCCGAGCATAAAAAGGTATCAGTCGATTGCGACGGTTTTAGAAGTATAGTACGAAGATAAACATTAAAATATGCATTCAAGTTTCATACGTGTAACACATGTAACCCAATTATGGCAATATGGGGTGCATATTCAGGATATTTAAGAGCAGAGTAGGAATTTGATATCCAAATTTTGGGCCAAGCATCTCTGGAGCGCCAATCTAGACCTCCAATCAATAGGTTTTAGGACCAGAGAACTGATATGTTTCCTGGATATGTTGCCTGGTAATAGCTAAACTGAACGCAAATGAAAGGTAAAAAGGTGTAGAGTACGAATTCAGCCGGACCGAATTTTATATATACTCCACCATGGATTGCATTTGTTAAGTTCTTGATATACTTTTTCAAATATATATGAGCTTTATCAAGTTATTGACCGGTAAGGACCGTACTTGTCATGGCGAATTCATAGAAAAAGTCACCTGTAAAATTTCAGTGGATCGACTCTTACTTGTCAGATAGAACCCGCAGGGTTATAGCTGGTGATTTTATAATGATTCCTTGTGTACAAACATCTGGTGTTACACAGGAGAGCGTTTTAGGTCACTTGCTTTTTGATTTAATTATTAATGACATTTCGTCTTGTTTTACCAGATCGCATTTCCTGCTTTAGGCAGATGACCTTAAAGTCTTTTCTAAAGTGGATTAATTTTTAGATGCATTTTATCTACAGTTTGACCTTGATTTCTAAAAGTTTCCAAATGTTTTTATATTTCATATCACAAGCCGCGACATTCTTTTTTCATGTACTTTAAACTTGGCAATAAATAGGTACTCTGCAAGCTGCTGAAACCATTTGTGATCTTGGGGTTATTTTTTACCCACCACCGTAGGATAGGGGTATATTCATTTAGTCATTCCATTTGCAACACATCGAAATATCAATTTCCGACCCTTTAAAGTATATATATTTCGGATCGTCGTAAAATTCTAACACGATTTAACGATGTCAGTGTGTCTGTCTCTCTGTCCGTCCGTCTGTTGTAATCACTCTACAGCCTTCAAAAATTGAGATATTGAGCTGAAATTTGGCACAGATACGTCTTTCTGATGCACGCTTCTTGAACTGGCCAAATCGGACCATGTTTGGATATAACTGCTGCTTTTCCGATAAAGGGTGTAATGCCCATAAAAACTTGATTTTTCATCCGACATTGCTGAAATTTGACACAATGGGTAATGTAAGTCTTCCCGACTACTGACCCATATATGGTTCAGATCGGACTATATTTAGATACAGCTGCCATTAGACTGTTCTCCCGATAAAGGGTCCGAAGCCCATAAAAGCTTTATTTTTTACCCGATTTCGCTGAAATTTAAAGCAGTGGGTTATTTTAAGCCTCGGGACATCTGACGCAAATGTGGTTCAGATCGGACTATATTTATTGGTTGCCCAAAAAGTAATTGCGGATTTTTTAAAAGAAAGTAAATGCATTTTTAATAAAACTTAGAATGAACTTTAATCAAATATACTTTTTTTACACTTTTTTTCTAAAGCAAGCTAAAAGTAACAGCTGAAAACTGACAGAAGAAAGAATGCAATTACAGTGTCACAAGCTGTGAAAAAATTTGTCAACTTCGACTATATGAAAAATCCGCAATTACTTTTTGGGCAACCCAATAGATATAGCTTTTAGATCTCCCGATAAAGGGTCACAAAAGCTTTATTTTTTACCAGGCTTCGCTGAAATTTAAAACAGTGGGTTATTTTACGCCTCCCCACATCTGACCTAAATATGGTTCAGATCGAACTATATTTAGATATAGCTGCCATATAGACCGATCTCCCGATAAAGGATCTGAAGGCCGTAAATGCTATATTTTTATCCGAATTCGTTGAAATTTGGAATAGTGTGCAGTTTTATGCCTGCCAACATCCGACCTAAATATGTTACAGATCGGACTATATTTAGATATAGATGTCATATAGACCGATCTGCCGATAAGGGGTCTGAAGCCAATAAAAGAATTACTTATTACCCGATTTCGCTGAAATTTTAAACAGTGAGTAGGTAAAGACCTCCTCACATCCAGCCTAAATATGGTTTTGATCGGACTATATTTAGATATAGCTAACCGATCAGCCCGTTAAAGTTTTATTTATTACCCTATTTCGCTGAAACTTTTTCTGGCCCTCATGATATCCGACCTTAATATGGTTCAGATCGGTTTATAATTGGATAAACCTGCCATAAAGACCAATATTTTGTTCTACAAAATTTAAAAGTGACGTATACATTAGACCACTCAATGTCCGTGCTGAATTTGTGTGTTTAAGTTATCCAATTTCCACCGGATTGTGACGAAATGGGGTTTACATATATACCCGAGGTGGTGGGTATCCAAAGTTCGACACGGCCAAACTAAATGCCTTTTTATAACCACCACCGAAGGATGGGGGTATATTCGTTTTGTCATTCCGTTTGCAACACATCGAAATATCCATTTCCGATCCTATAAAATATATATATTCTTGATCAGCGTAAAAATCTAAGACGATCTAGACATGTCCGTCCGTCTGTCCGTCTGTCTGTTCAAATCACGCTACAATCTTTAAAAATAGAGCTATTGAGCTGAAACATTGCAAAGATTCTTTTTTTGTCCATAAGCAGGTAAAGTTCGAATATGGGCTATATCGGACTATATCTTGATATAGCCCCCATATAAACCGATCGGCCGATTCAGGGTCTTAGGCCAATAAAAGCCACATTTATTATCCGATTTGAAAATAGGGACAGTTAGTTGTGTTAGGCCTTCCGATATTCTTCGTCAATTTGGCCCAGATCGGTCCAGATTTGGATATAGCTGTCATATAGACCGATCCTCCGATTTAGGGTCTTGGGCCCATAAAAGCCATATTTATTATCCGATTTTGCTGAAATTTGGGGCAGTAAGTTGTCTTAGGCCCTTTGACATATTTCTTCAATTTGGCTCTGATCGGTCCCGATTTGGATATAGCTGCCATATAGACCGATCTCTCGGTTATAGATTTTGGGACCATAAAAAGCGTCTTTATTGTCCGATTTCGCCGAAATTTGGCTCTTCGACATTTTTCTGCAACTTGGCTCAAATCGGTTCAAATTTGGATAAAGCTGCCATATAGACCGATATCTCGATTTGAAGTCTTGGCCCCATAAAAGACACATTTAAAATCCGATTTCACTGAAATTTTACAGAGTGACTTATGTTAGGCTTGTCGACATACGTGTTGTATAAATTTCAGATCGGTTTATTTTTAGATATAGGTACTGTACTTATTAGTAGTTGGTCCAAATCAGAATATGTTTCGATATAACTGCTATGGGACAAAAGGTATGCAATTATTATTGAAAATCGGAGAGTGTTATTCACGTTCGTACTCGTTTTACCGTGCTCCTGCTTTTTTCAAGTTTTTTACCACAAACCTGAATTGTTAGATCACTTAACACCCAATCACAATTAGTTCGCGCCGCGGGTGATTACCTGGACGTGAAGCTGTGCACCTGGTGTGTCGTGAATAATTTACAATATATAAAACATTTTGTCACAAAACAGAAAACTATTGGCAAAAGTAAATATATATTTTTACGATAAACAACAGGGACAGACAATTATATTCAGCACAAAACAAATCATCTGTTCGTGTCTCCCATAATAGGGGCAACGACAGTGCTGCCAAGTTCGTATCACAGTTTACCATATGATACAATGAACAGCATTGCCATATATAACCACCAAAGTATTTGGCAGTTATTTTGAAAGTAATAGGGGAAATGGAGGACACTTCGTCCTCCGCCACTCCAAGAAATAGCATTAG
Organism: Stomoxys calcitrans; assembly: GCF_963082655.1. Lineage (NCBI taxonomy): Eukaryota > Metazoa > Arthropoda > Insecta > Diptera > Muscidae > Stomoxys > Stomoxys calcitrans. The sequence continues at coordinate 129,412,482 of NC_081554.1, forward strand.
CTGTTTCAGAGTTTCTAAACTTAAAGAGCTCGAGCAAATTAATGTAGAGCTCTTGGAAAAAGTTAAAACACTGGAGAATGTTTGTAATCAACTCCACCAGGAAAATGTATCCCTAAGAGCACAGTTTGCGGAAATTCAAACAGCAAACCAGAACCTCTCTATCAATGAAGATGTAATAAATATGGAAGATTCTAGCGAAAATACAGGCGTCCATGCCGAAAATAATGTTGTCCAGCCAACCGTGTACCTAACGGACGAGGAGGAATTAGCTAGGGAAACTGAATGGATCCTCAAGAAAAAGAAGAAGAGCCAGAAAAGGTCCAATACCCTGACACAGCAAACTGACGATGAAGTCTCTACTACACCAGCAGTCCAAGAGATGCCTGCTAAAACACCAGAGAATGCGGAAACCGCCGAGCCAAGGCCCCCCACAAGGCCACTTCGCCCACCACCTATTATAGTAAGTGCTGTCGAAAATTTCGGAGAACTTCGTAATATAATTAAACCTAAAGCAGTGAAAGGCTTCATTGCAAAGCAAATAAACAAACACTCCCAAAAAATATCTACCTTTGAAGTCAATGACTACAGAGAAGTCACAAAAGCCCTCAATGAGGCTAATATTCCATGGCATTCCTTTGAAAATAAGCATGAAAGACCTATTCGCGTTATTGCAAAGAATCTACACCATACATGCGACCCCATCGAAATTATTTCGGACTTGAAAGCTCAAGGTTTCAAAATTTTGAATGCTTTCAATAAGACCCACTTCTACACAAAAGATCCGCTAGATATTTTTATCCTAAGTTTTGATCCTACTGAAAACTTAGATAGTATTTATAAAATAAAACATATTTTAAATACTGTTGTTAAAATTGAAACAATAAAATTACCAAAACACATCCCACAATGTAAGAACTGTCAAGGTTACAACCATACGAAGAATTATTGCTCGAAACAACCTAGATGTGCCAGATGTGCCGGCAAACATGAAACAAAAAACTGCGAAAAACCTACTGTGTTCCTTCCTAAATGTTGTAACTGCGGTGAGCAACATCCGGCAAGCTATAGAGGCTGTATCGTAGCTAAAGAACTACAAAAACTGCGCAACCATAAACAGAAATTACAGAAAACCCTGCAACCTCAGCCAGTCGAAAATCTCTCACAAGCAATCCCGTGCACTTCCGCCAATACAGTATCAATTCCACAAAGAATTCAACCGCAACAACAACGTCCAAGTCAATCATACTCTGCAGCAACGAAATTAAATAGTACACAGCAAGCAAACGCAAGTAAGCCCAATTACGAAAACACACTTATCAAAATCTTGTCTAAATTAGAAGCCATTGAATCCTTCAATAAATCATTAGACATGCGTTTAAGCATACTAGAAGAAAATTTCTTTGGTACACTTATACAAACGTAATGTTATCAATGTTAAAAGTGATGCAATGGAATGCAAACGGTCTACTGAGGCATAAAAACGAATTAGAATTCTTATTAATAGAAAAAAATATCGACGTGTGTCTTATAAGCGAAACACACTTTGTCAAAGACTCCTACCTAAAGTTAAAAAATTATGATATATACCACACAGTTCACCCCAGTAATAACTCAAGAGGAGGGAGCGCGGTCATTGTTAAAAGCTCGATCGAGCATTGGCTCGAAAATAAGATAGGTGTACAGGAATTTCAAGCTACAACGGTTACAATTATAGTAGACAAATCTCCGTTATCTATAACATCTGTATATAGTCCACCGAGGCACAACATAAAATCCAAACAGTATGAAGAACTTATTAACGCACACAAACATAAGTTTATGATGGGAGGTGACTTCAATGCGAAGAATATCCAGTGGGGCTCTAGACTAACTACGCCTAAGGGCAAAGAACTCTACCGTGCACTGCAGCATACGGGTTGTGCAGTAATTTCAACTGGCAAACCTACTTATTGGCCCACAGATATCTCGAAAATTCCTGACGTGATCGATTTTTTTGTAACTAGAAAAATCGAACGAACCAAACTTATAATAGAAGAAGGTCATGAACTAAGTTCTGATCACTCTCCGATTTATCTGACGTATTCGAGCCAACCTAATGTTAAACAATCCTGCGCCGTCTTAACTAATAAGTATACAGACTGGGACTATTTTAAACATCTCATTACGAACTCAGTTAAGCATTCACCCATTAATAGCAAGGAAGACATCGAAGAAGAAGTAGACGTTTTCACAAAAATAATTCAATTAGCTGCTTGGAATAGTACACCGAAGGTAATTATCCCCCAAGGTGCAACGGCATACCCCCAATATATTTTAAATAAAATAAAAGAGAAAAGAAAATTAAGGAAAAAATGGCAAATAACACGATCGCCACGGGACAAAAGAAGGTTAAACTGTGCTACAAAAAACCTGAGCAGATTGACAAAAAAACACAACAATCAAACCTTTCACAATTACTTGGCAAATTTAAATCCAACCATCTATTCTAATTACTCCCTATGGAAAGCTGCAAAGAATAAACATAGACCAACACAACAAAAAGTTGCAATCTTAAATCATAACGGCCAATGGGCAAAAAGCGATATCGAAAAAGCAAATACATTCGCCCACGTTTTAAGATCTACCTTTTCAAATCCGTCACCAATAATTACCAACAATAACAATAATTCTTATCGAGATACTTCCTTTGAACCATTTGAAAAAATTACAATTAAAGAAGTATGGAATGCAGTGCAACAATTAAAAAACAAAAAGTCTGGAGGATTCGATCTTATAAAAGGAGATGTCTTAAAACAATTACCTTACCATGGCTTTGTTAGATTAACGACTATTATGAATGCTGTTTTAACACATAAATACATACCAACCTGTTGGAAAGTTGCCGAAATAGTGATGGTACAAAAGCCAGGGAAAAATCCGCATGACCCCAAATCATACAGACCAATATCTCTTCTTCCGGTAATTGGAAAACTTTTCGAAAAGCTTTTCTGCAAAAGGCTGGAGTCAATTGTCTCGACAAGGCATATAATACCCAATCACCAATTTGGATTCCGAAAGAAGCACTCTACTATTGAACAGGTTCACAGAGTTACCGATACCATTGAAAAGGCATTCGAAAATAAGAAGGTTTGTTCAGCTGTATTTTTAGATATCTCTCAAGCGTTTGACGGCGTCTGGCATAATGGACTTATAAACAAACTCAGAATGCTGCTTCCTGAAAATTATAGCGATATCCTCACATCGTATCTGAGAGATCGATACTACAGGGTACGGTACGAAAATGAATATTCCGAACTGCACCCCATACTCTCAGGAGTCCCACAGGGCAGTATCCTAGGCCCTATTTTATATCTTATCTATACTTATGATATGCCTCTAAACGAAAACTGTTTCATAGGAACTTTTGCTGATGATACGGTCTTGATGTCTTCAGGTTCAAGCTCAAAAGAATCAATAACTTGCTTGCAATCTGCCTTAAACAATATATCTAATTGGACCAAAGAGTGGGGACTAAAACTAAATAGTAATAAATCAGTTCACGTGGATTTTTCCAAGGTACACACTAGAAATACACCATTATACTTAAACTCTGAGCAAATACCAGTAGCAAACTCCGCAAAGTACTTAGGATTTACCCTAGATTCAAAGTTAACATGGAAAGATCATATTAATAAAAAGAGGGATGAGCTAGATATAAAATACCGTAACTTAAGCTGGCTAATTGGAAGAAACTCAGTCTTATCAACGGACAACAAACTTCTGATCTACAAACAGACGCTAAAACCTCTGTGGCAATATGGCATACAACTTTGGGGATGTGCTTCAAACAGTAATATAGAAAAAATACAAAGGTTCCAAAATAAAGCAATGAGATCAGCTGTCAATGCACCATGGTTTGTCCGAAATAGTGACTTACATCGAGATCTTAAAATGAAAACTGTAAAAGAGGAAATCTCTAACCATGCTCAGAAACATGCAATGCGGCTCCAGCAACATACTAACCCTGAGGCCCTAAAGCTGCTCGATTATTCTAATCAATTCAGAAGACTGCAACGATTCAAACCCCATGATTTGTTAACACGCTTCACAGGATAGAAGATAGATAGCATATTACGTAATAGAAATAAATTATCTTAATTCAAATATTTTGTATTAGGTTAATCTAATTACCCAATTATTTTTTAGTACGTCTGCATCAAAACTACTAGTTAGTCACTTTGTAATTAGAGACTAGTTGTAGTATTACTTTAAGCATGATACCTATTCAATAAATTTGCTTAAAAAAAAAAAAAAAAAAAAAAAAAAAAAAAAAAATTATTAGTAGTTGGTCCAAATCGGAATATGTTTCGATATAACTGCTATGGGACAAAAGGTATGCAATTTTAACCGGATTTTGATGAAAGGTGGTTTACATACATACCGGAGGTGGTGGGTATCCAAAGTTCGGCCCGGCCGAACTTAACGCCTTTTTACTTCTTGATTCTGCCATGTCGTTCTTGCCTGATGTTAACCATTTTCTTTCGAAAGCCTATACAATATTAGACTTAACTAGTAAGAGCGTGCCAAGTTCGGCCGGGCCGAATCTTATATACCCTCCACCATGGATCGCATATGTCGAGTTCTATGCGCAATATCTCTTTTTTAAAGCAAACAAAGAATATTGAATAAGAATATGCTATTGTGCAATATTTCAGTCATTCGGATAAGAATTGTGCCGTTTTGGGGCTCAAGAAGCAAAATTGGAGAGATTCAGAGCGTATTAGACACGTATGTTGAAGGTCATGAGGGAAGCCGTTGTTAAAAAATTTCAACCAAATCGGATGAGAATTGCGCCCTCTAGAGGCTTGAGATGTCAAGATCCCAGATCGGTTTATATGACAGCTATATCAGGTTATGTACCGATTTGCGCCAGTTATTGGAAGTCATAACAAAACACCTCATGCAAAATTTCAGCCAAATCGGATGAGAGTTGCGCGATCTGTTGGCTCAAGAATACCAGATTATGAAACGATTTGCAACATACTTAACACAGTTATTGGATGTGATACTTAAACACTAAGTGCAAAATTTCAGTCAAATCGGACGAGAATTGCGTCATCTAGAGGCTCAAGAAGTGAAGACCCATTATCGGTTAGTATGTCAGTTATATCAAAACATAGACCAATTTGAACCATACTTAACGCAGTTGTTGGAAGTAATACCAAAACACCACGTGCAATATTTCATTAAAATTGGATAAGAATTGCGCACTCTAGTGGCTCAAGAAATCAAGATTCAAGGTCGGTTTATATGGCAGCTATATCAGGTTATTGACCGATTTGAACCTAATGTAGCTCAGTTGTTGTAAGCCATAGCGAAAAACGTCGTGCAAAGTTTCATTCCAATCGGATAAGAATTGCGCCCTTTAGAGGCTCAAGAAGTCAAGACCCAAGATCGGTTTATAGGGCAGCTATATCAAAACATGGACCGATATGGCCCATTTACAATCCCAACCGACCAACACTAATAAAAATATTTGTGCATAATTTTAAGCGGCTAGCTTAACTCCTTCGAAAGTTAACGTGCTTTCGACAGGCAGACGGACGGACGGACATGGCTAGATCGACTTAAAATGACATGACGATCAAGGATATACATATTTTATGGGGTCTCAGACGCATATTTCGAGGTGTATATACCCCCATCCTATGGTGAAGAATATAATAAGGAGAAATTGCGGTTCTCTGATCCTAATACTTTAAAAGTTATTTCCACAGCTTTTGTGAGATTCAAAGTTGAATATGCTTCAATAATTTGGGATCCATTTGGCATGGCCTTACTTCTCGTATAGAAAAAATTCAACGTGCTTTTGTCAAATATGATTTTAAATCGTTACCTGCTAGTTCGTCCACATACATATTTAAATATTTATTATTGGGTTTACATACACTAGAGCATAGAAGCAAAGTTCATTCCGCTCTCTTTATCTTTGATTAAATTAATAATGCCAGAATTATTATCGCGTATGCCGTTGTATGCCCCACCCAGACAAATGAAAATGTTCCGTTGCACCGAGTAAACTATGCTTCCATTGACACGGACTTTTTGTTGTTATATAAATTCAATTAACCTTAATTAAAGAAATTTAAATTCAAATCTTGTTTCTTGTTATATGTATACCAAAAAACAAGATTTGAATGAAATTTTATTCTAATAATTAGTGTATATTTTCAAAACCATAGTCTGTAAGGAAATTGTATTCCAAAGACCGAAAAAAATAAATATTAGCTATATGTAAATATAGACCAAACGCCACCTTATTTTGAAAGACTATAAAAGAGTCTACCACAACTCATTGTACGAAATTCAATGATTGAAAATTGGGCCTTTATGGGCTTAAGAAATTAAATCGGGAGATCGGTCTATGAACGTGTCCCAACATAACTCGCTATCCCAAAATTTCAGCGAAATTGGAACATATATGTGCCTATTATGGGCCCAAGACCTTAAATATAGAGATCGGTATATATGCAAAGCTATATCCAAATCTGGACCGATCTCAGCCAAACCAAACAAGGATACCGAGGGGCATAACAAACCTTACTGTTCCAATTTTCAACGAAATCGGATAATAAATGCGCGTTTTATGGGCCCAAGACATTAAATCGAGAGATCAGATGAACTGTCTAGAGCACTAACACATCTTACTGCCTCAAATTTTAGCGAAATAGTATAATAAATGTGGTTTTTATACCCCAGCGAATGCCGTAGGGTGCCTCAGGATTTGTCGCCTTTAAGTGTTGGTATTCTATTCTGCTTTCGGAATAGTCGCGGAAATATTTTGTTGTTCCGCGAGTGGAATTTGACAGTTATGTTTTGTTTTTATTTTCATACGAAAAGACGTTTTTGTCTGAACTTATGGTTTTATTGAAACCAATAAAACAAAAATGATGCCGACAATAATGTCAAGCGTTGCCACTATAAGCAGAGTATGACTTTTTGACCTATTTTTCTCCAGCGTTTCGCCGACGTTTTTTATATGAAGTTTGATAGCATTCCGCCTTAAAAGCTGAATAGAATACTCAGCTTAAGACTGAATCTAATAGAATCAAAAGTAGCGTCGGCGATAAGATGCATCCCTACTTTATCGAAAGGACGGCTCCTTTTTCCATTGAAACGGACAGAAACTTCAGCATTCCTATACAGCTTCCTAATTATCATCACGATCTTTTTTTGAATGCACTTATTCAATAGCGTGCTCTTCATAGAGTTTCGAAAAACAGTAAAGGTATGTATAACGTTCTAGAGACTATTCAATGATTATTCGCAAGGAGTTGATGTGATTGGCACAAGAACGTCCTGGCCGGAAACCCGTCTGTTCCTTCCGCAAAATGCTGTCACGTTCAGGTAATATACGCTCCAGCATTCTGAGGTAATAACCTTCTTTCATGCTGAGGTAATAACATTTGTATCCCAGGCCTATCTGATGATTGGGGTGATCACTTGAGCTATGTGGTGTGCTCCATACTGCAATAGTTCAGCAGGTACGTTGTCAGGACCGACTGATTTGCCGTTTTTGAGTGAGACCAAAACGGCCTCAATTTATTCGCAAGTAGGTGGGGCTGTAGATATCTCTGAGTGGGTTTCGGCGCTGTGGGGGAATAAGAAAGTCAGAACTTACGTCTTCGGTTGCTTGTCCTTCGGAGCTGAAGAAACCACGCCATCGCTCTAATTGCTGTTCGGGTGTTGTTATTGGGTTGTCCAAAAAGTAATTGCGATTTTTCATATAGTCGGTGTTGACAAATTTTTTCATAGCTTGTGACTCTGTAATTGCATGCTTTCTTCTGTCAGTTATCAGCTGTTACTTTTAGTTTGCTTTAGAAAAAAAGTGTAAAAAAAGTATATTTGATTAAAGTTCATTCTAAGTTTTATTAAAAATGCATTTACTTTCTTTTAAAAAATCCGCAATTACTTTTTGGGCAACCCAATAATTTCGATCCGTCCTAATCTTTTATTATTGCAGTTCGCTTTATATTATTGCCAATAATTTGTTTTATTGACTAGTAAGCGGCTCGCATGTTTCCAATATGAGTTGCATTAGGCGTTTGACCGGAGAGGCGCAGGCGCAACATATAGTCCTGGCTGCGGTTTTTGTTACAATTGATGTTGCTTATCCATGGATTTTGGGATAGTCTATCAGTGTCTATGATAGAGGTGGTGTTCTCCGTATATGCAGTTGCTACGTCGGCCCATGTCTGGGTGGTATTTTATAGCTTCTCAATTAATGCTGTCTTGTATTCGCGCGCGATTTCACTTTTTATATGTGAAAGATTTTGAACTTTGTGCTTTTTGTTTGACTCAATTTCACGTTGGCTGGGCGAAGGTGTAGACCACATGCTATTAGTAGATCACATGCTATTAGTAGACCACATGCTGATAGCATGTGGTCGCTAACGATGTCTAGTTTTTACAAGCATCAGCGAACCCATAAAAAGTTTGCGGATAAGTCCATGGTCGATTTGAAATACCCGTATTCCATCTGGTGCTTCCCAATTATATTTGTGTATATTTTTATGGGGGAATTTTGTGCCTCCAATAAAGAGCCCGTTTCTTGCACAGAAATCCACCAATTTGTCGCCATGCTCATTCCTTGTATCGCCAAGTCCTCGCATTCCCAGATTGATTGTAGATTATTGTTGTTATTGCCCACCTTGGCATTAAAATCTCCCATTACAAGTTTAATATCTCCTTTTGGTAGACAGAATGTCACTGAGTCGACTTGGGAATAGCATTGATCCTTTTTTTCGTCGTAATCGGGTTCTGTTGGCGAGTAGCATTATGCAATGGATATTTTGCTGAATTTTGAATTTAATCTTGCTGTCATGATGCGTTCAGATATAACATTGAATGCTAGAAAAGCTGGCTTTGCTTTCGGCGACAGTAGAAGACCGAACCCATCCATTCACTTAATTTCATTGCCTGAAAAAATTAAGTGGTAGCCACCTTGAAGATTTATAGTTCCGGATTTCGGCCATCGTACTTTACTTAAACCGAGGATGTCTAAGTTGTGGTTTGACATTTCATTCTGGACTTGGTAAAGTCTTGATGATTCTGAGAGAGTTTTGATGTTCCACATACCAATTCATGGGAGGGTTGTCAGTTCCATAATTACTTGTTGATGTTTCTGTATTCCTTTTCTTTAAATGGATGGTGGATTAGGCCACCGCATCGGTAACTAGTGATGGGGCTGCCAGCTACCTCTCAGGCTTGGCTTTTTTTTTATGGTCCATCATTTGAAGATCTGCAAGCGCTATCGTTTCCCATTCTTTTCGCTCATCCGCTGCATACCCTATAGCACGGTCCCATCGTATTCGTATCCGTGCAAGCGGAATGCCTGTGCTAACATTTAGGTTCCCCCCGCATATTTTATTTTTGAAATACCTGTCATATCTGACGGGCTTTCCCCCTTCCACAACACGGGGAAACGTCCGGTGGAAGAAGAAGCATGGAAACTCCACACGGAACATGGCGCCTATTGTAAAGCCGGCAAACTATCGATAATCGCAACATTCTATATTTTCGATACTTTTTTATAATAAATACCGATAGTATCAATACTATCATTATTTTCCCATCTCCTATATATCAAACGAAAAGGAGAACTAAAAATTAGGAGATCGATTTATATAGAAGCAATATCAATGTACTGACCAAACAAAACCAAGATTAATAAAGTGAGTTGGAAGTCATAAGAGAAATCATTGTACAAAATGTAAGCCTTATCGGCGGAAAATTGCGCCCTCTATTGGCGCAATGCATCTTTAAGGATACATTAAGTGTCGCACCGCTTATTTTTGTTTAATTTTGCAAACAAATTTAACTTTTCCGATAGCATCCATCGGAAAAATATCAATCAATATACAGTCAAAAAATTAAATATCGATAGCATCGATAGTGTCATCGATATTTTGCCAGCTCTAGCCTATAGAGGGCGAATTTTTCATTCGATTGAGCTTAAATTCCGCACAATGATTCAGTCATGAGAGAATTGACTTTATTAAATTTGGTTTTATTCGGTCTGTGCATTGATATAGCTTCAATATAAATGGATCCCCTGATTTTTACCTCTCATACTCGTTTGAGATATCGGTGATGGGAAATTAATTTGTATCGTTGCTATCGATATTTATTATAAGAAATATAGAAAATATCGAATGTTCTGATTATCGATATTTTGTCAGCTCCAATCTTTAAGCATTAAAAAAAATATTTAACACAAATACTCGAAAAATCTCTGCATAGTTTTCAATTTTGAAAAAGAAGGGAAGTCTTTAAAATAAGTAAGTGGTCGTTAGAAATTTATTATTGAAGATGCTTTTTTTGTGTTTCATATTTTCAAATTTTGTAGGAGTTCTATTCATCTGGAACCACTGTACAAAAAATGTAACATAAATGGAAACAGCATTTTAAAAAGTCAATTTTTCGCGTATAATAAAGTGGCGGCGTCTCATTTGTCATTCTCTTTGACTATGACGGCTGTTAATACCTCGATGGGTTGTGTATTCATTTCGTTTCACTTCATTTGGTTTCAATTCAGTCTTTAGTTATTCGGCGGGGTTTTTTTGTTTTTTCCTCCTTTGTGTGTTAGACGCGCGTTTAACATTTTAAGTTCATTTCTATGTTTGGGTTATTTGTGTCACTATAATTTATTGACGACTATTTGGCCACAAGACATCTCCGCGTGTCTATTCTCTTCGCTAATATTGATAAATGGTCAATGGTAAATTAGTGGTTTAGTGCCACTCCAAACGAAAGCCGAAAATAGACAAGGGTTTACCTGCGGCTATTTTTGTTCATGGCAAAGGGTTGCTGGTTTGCTAGGTTATTGGTCGGCTAGTTGGCTGCTTCACTAGCTGACTTGAGGAGATTTTTTCTATTTTTCATTGAGGCGGTCAGCTAAGTTTTTTTTACAACACTCGACACATAAATTTTCGAAATTTTTATAAATGATTTAAATTAATGCCTATGTATTTATTATCGTGTGTGAGACCCATAAATCTTTCGGAAGATTAATGAGATGTTGAATTTTAGACGTAAGTCATTTGCCTTTGTTAATTATTTCGAATATGTATGTTTTTGAAGTGGAACGGGGTGAAATTATACCAGAAGTTGGCATTATTAATTCTGCATTTTGAGACGAGAGTAGAAGGAGACAAAAGTTGTATAATTATAATATATAACCACATGAAATATTTCTATTGGCGAAACGCCATTGACATATTATTTACATGGCTAAAACATTTGTTAGACGTTCAAGTGTCTAAAGTGGAAATGTCGGTTTAGAAAAAAAGAATATTTTAACTGTATCGGCTACGATTATTTTTATAAAGACACTAGCTGAACCGGGCCCGCTCCGCTGCGCCTTCCTTTACTTTAAATGGAACAAAATTATACTTGAAATATTTATTTTCGACAATTAAAGAGCTTTTAGTGAAATACCATGCTAGAAAATAGTATATGAATATCGCTTGACTAGCAGTTTAACGACATAAGTGCCTCAATTTGAATCCCATATGATCTTTATTAGTCCACGAATTCACTAGGAGGTTTTAGTCCTTTGGGTGTAGTTTTGGGGAAGGAGCGGTCCTCCAAATACATGGCCCCATATTTGGATATAAGATTCGTATTCTACCCCCAATTACCTTTATTTGAGCCCCATATCGCGATGGCTAGTAAATAATTCCTCTTTGTGGGGTGTTCTGAGTAAGGGGTAGACCCCAGAATAAAGAAACCAAAAATGGGTATCAATTTCGTGCTATACTCCCCAATACATTTCATTTGAGCCCCACATTGAAACGGTCAGTAAAAATGACCGATTTAGTGGTGTTTTGGGGAGTAGAGTGGTCTCCCAAACACATAGCCCTGAAAATATATCAGCAACGTGTTCTATTCTCATGTAAAGATTATCATTTATTTGAACATCATATTGCCCTTGGCCTCAAATTGGATATCAAATTCGTTTTCTAATCTCAAATACCTTTCATTTAAACTTCATATTGCAAAAATCAGCAAATATGTCCGGTTTGTGGTACGGGCCCTAAAAACTATTAATATCGAGCTCCACTGTCTTGAAGACCCAAATTGTCTTAATGAGCAAATACGTCCTATTTGGGGGTTGTTATGTAGGTAAGACGTCCCCTAGACAGTTGATCCCGATCTCAAATACCTTTTATATAAGCACTATAATACCGTGGTCAGATTAAGAATTATTTGGGGGAGTTTTGGGGAAGAAGTGAACCCCCAAGAAATTTGATCCCACAATTGGATATCAGATTCGTATTATACACGCAAATACCTTCCATTTAAGTCCCATATTGCCATAGTCGGTTTAAATGTCCGATTTAGGGGTGTTTTGGGGGTTTGGGTGGTCCCCCAAACACTTGGTGCGACTTCCACCAACTGCTACAAGTACGGTCCAAATCAGTCTGTAACTTGACATAGCTCTTATGTAAACCTGTCTCTCGACCGTCTTTGTTCGATTCCTAGAAGCTTTAATATTTGACAGAAGTTTGGAATATATATTTTGTATAAGTTTATAGCAGAATCTATGGTGGTGGGTGGGCCCGACCGAACTTAGCACGCTTTAACTTGTTTAGTATACCCAAAGAAACATATAAACCGACAAGCATACACAAGCACAAATTGAGTTTTATACCCACTACCGAAGGCACTACAGTTTTTTATACCCTCCACCATAAGATGGGGGGTATACTAATTTCATCATTCTGATTGTAACTACTCGAAATATTCGTCTGAGACCCTATAAAGTATATATATTCTTGATCGTCGTGAAATTTTATGTCGATCTAGCCATGTCCGTCCGTCCGTCTGTCTGTCGAAAGCACGCTAACTTCCGAAGGAGTAAAGCTAGCCGCTTGAAATTTTGCACAAATACTTCTTATTAGTGTAGGTCGGTTGGTATTGTAAATGGGCCATATCGGTCCATGTTTTGATATAGCTGCCATATAAACCGATCTTGGGTCTTGATTTCTTGAGCCTCTAGAGGGCGCAATTCTTATCCGATTGGGATGAAATTTTGCACGACGTGTTTTGTTATGATATCCAACAATTGTGCCAAGTATGGTTCAAATCGGTCCATAACCTGATATAGCTGCAATATAAACCGATCTTGGGTCTTGACTTCTTGAGCCTCTAGAGTGCGCAATTCTTATCCAATTTGAATGAATTTTGGCACGTAGTATTTTGTTATGATATCCAACAACTGCACCAAGTATGGTTCAAATCGGTTCATAACCTGATATAGCTGTCATATAAACAGATCTGGGGACTTGACTTCTTGAGCTTCTAAAGGGCGCAATTCCTATCCGATTTGGCTGAAATTTCGCAAGACGTTTTTTATTGTTACTTTCAACAACTATGTCAAATAAAGTACAAGTCGGTTCATAACCTGATTTAGCTGCCATATAAACCAATCTGGGATCTTGACTTCTTGAGCCCCTAGAGGTCGCAATTATTATCCGATTTGCCTGAAATTTTGTACGACGGATTCCCTCATGACCATTAACATACGTATTTGTTATGGTCTGAATCGGTCTATAGCCTGATACAGCTCCCATATAAATCGGTCTCTCTATTTTACTTCTTGAGCCCACAAAGAGCGCAATTCTTATTCGAATTGGCTGACATTTTACACAGGTCTCCAACATATAATTTAATTGTGGTTATGAATTTTTCATTGTGTTATGATGAAAGATGGTTTACATATATACCCGTGTTGATGGGTATCCAAAGTTCGGCTGGCCAAACTTAACGCCTTTTAACTTGTTATATATAAGATTTTAGTGTGGGGCGAATCACAGTAAAAAGGCGTTGGACCAAATTCTAATAAGTACATGCCATTGTTCAATTGTGTAAAACAAAATATTGATCTTTTTAGTAGTTATATCTATAAATAAACAAATCTGAATCATATACAACACGGATGTCGAGAAGCCTAATATAAGTCACTGTGTCAAATTTCAGTGAAATCGGATTATAAATGCGTCTTTTATGGGGCCAAGACTTTAAATCGAGATATCGGTCTATATGGCAGCTATATCCAAATCTGGACCGATTTGAGCCAAGTTTCAGAAAAATGTCAAAGAGCATAGCACAATTCTCTGTCCCAAATTTCGGCGAAATCGGAATTTAAAAGCGCCTTGTAAGGCCCCACAACCTTAAATCGAGAGATCGGTCTATATGGCAGCTATATCCAAATATGGACCGATCTGTGCCATATTGCAGAAGTATATCGAGGGGATGAACTTAACTCACTAGCCCAAATTTCGGCGACATCGGACAATAAATGCGCCTTTTATGGCCCCGAAACCTTATATCGAGAGATCGGTCTATATGGCAGCTATATTCAAATCTGGACCGATCACAACCAAATTGAAGAAAAATGTCGAATGGCCTAATACAACTCACTGTCCCGAATTTCGGTGACATCGGACAATTTCGGTGACATCGCCTTTTATGTTCCCAAAACCCTTAATCGATAGATCGGTCTATATTCAAATCTGGACCAATCTGGGTCCCAACACAGCTCACTGTCCCAAATTTCGGCAACATAGGACAATAAATGCGCCTTTAATGGGCCCAAAAACTTAAATCGAGAGATCGGTCAATATGGCAGCTATATCCAAATATGGGCCGATTTGTGCCATATTGCAGAAAAATGTCGAGGGGCTTAACTTAACTCACTTGCCCAAATTTCGGCTACATCGGACAATAAATGCGCCGAAACCTTCAATCGAGAGATCGGTCTATATGGCAGCTACAATATATCCAAATCTAGACCGATCTGGGTCAAATGATGAGGGATGTCGAAGGGCCTAACTCAACTCACTGTCTCAAATTTCAGAAAAATCAGATCTCTATTTTTAAAGACTGTAGCGCGATTTCAACAGACAGACGGACAGACGGACGGACATGGCTAGACCGTCTCAGATTTTTACGCTTATCAAGAAAATATATATATATACTTTAAAGGGTCGGAAATGGATATTTCGATGTGTTGCAAACGGAAAGACAAAATGAATATACCCCATCCTTCGGTGGTGGGTGATATCTTCAATATCAGCATTATTTGCGCCCATGCCGCGATGAAAGACAAGGTCGAACAGACTAAAATATTTTCTACGAACGCCTATTAAGAGAGAGTAAAACTAAAGTTTAAAATCAATGAGATAATTGGGCCCCATCAATGCGCCTTTAGATCAGGTAAATCCACCATAGACCAGATATTCATATTGCGCCAAATCCTGAAAAAGATCCGACAAGGAGAAATCGACACCAACCAACTTTTCGTCTATTATAAAACCAACTTCGAAGGCCCGCCCTATGCGTTCAAAGGGATTTCAAGACATGTGCGAGTTTGTTATCTCTGCAAACAGATAGAATATAACCTCTCCAAACACTTGAACACACGAAGTTTCTGACAGGGAGACAGCCTATCGTGTGATCTCTTTAATATCCTGCTGGAGAAGATCCTTTGCTGACCCATCCACAGATCCCAAGCCTACTGTAATGCATCTTTTAGTGAGTTATTAATTAACTTTCTTACGGTAGAGATGATGCCTAGAAACTCAAATTCCTTCATGGTTGACGTCGGATTTACATTATTGAGAGCACCTTCAATGTCAAGAAATACTACCATTGTATATTCCTTGACAGCGAGTGAACTCTTTATCTAGCCTACTAGGTCGTGGAGGGCTGTTTCAGTGGATTTGCCTTTACTGTATGCATGCTGCTGCCGCGACAGGCGTTCTCCACGGATCTTTGCCCTAAGATATGTTTATGATTTGTTCAGCATAAAGGATGATAGACTAATAGTACGAAAATCTGTCGCCTTCGTGTGGTAAGGTTTTCCTGCATTTGGAATGAAAATTATATTCGTGTCCCTCCATCCCACAGGTATATTCTGATACAAGCAGAATATATCATCCTAAGCCAGGGACCCAGTCTATCAGACACAGCTTGTTATTCAACCGGTGATACATCACCAGGGCCTGGAGACTTAAAGGAGCCGAAACTTCTTATCGCCCAAAAGATTTTCGAGCGAGTAGTTGTAGTGTTTCCTTACTAGACATTGTCCATACATTCTCTGACTTCTGAATATACCCCATCGTATTAGGTCTCGATGACAGAATCTTCCTTAGCCTAGAGGCCTCAGATGTATTCTCCACGGAGCTACAAGATTCTAATATTGTCTAACAGATGCTACCTTGGATTGAGCAAGCAGTTCAAGACCAAAGCCACTTCTCTACACACGAAAATCGCACTAAAGAAGACACTGACATTATCCGTGCTGATATATGGCTTTGAAGTATGGACACTTGCAAAGTAGATGGTGCAATACTGAGTGTCTTTGAGAAAAAGATCTTTCGTAAAATATATGGACCAGTCTGCGTCCAATTTTTTAATTGATTTTAAACATAGCAGGCATGGTTCAAAAAATAATACTACAACTAGTCTATTACATGACTACTAACAAGTAGTTCTTTTGCCTTAAATAGAGTTATTAACTACAGCTAGTATTGGTTAAAACACATATGTAAATTAAGGGGTTTATATCGATGTAGTCTACGTGTTGTGTGTGCTTCAAGTAGTCTGGAAATCTTAGAATTGTTATGGCAAGCCAGTATCTTCTCGTACCGTATTAATTTTTAGATCTCTATGTAGAATGCTGATTCTTATATACCAAGGGCCATTTACGATTTAGCGCACATTCCCAGAGCTGCATACCATATGTCCATATTGGCTTCAAAATCTGTTTGTAAATCATGAGTTTATTTGAAGTTGATAGTATTTCAATTGGCCATTTCAGCTCCCCGAATTTACTTTCAAAGGTTTTTTCCTTATTTTCATCTTGAGTCCAAAGTCATCCCAAAGTATTTCGCTGATACAGATACAGGATTTTGTTGACCTTTTATGTATGGTGGTTTGTGGGTAATGTTTTTATTTGTGAAATCGATATGAATAGATTTAGAATTACTTAAATTAAGTCGATCGATATCATGTGCACTTTGTAGATTCGATATTGAACTTTTATTTGTTGTTGCTGTAGTAATTATAACTGTGCCATCTGCAAATGTACCTATTGCACCGTCTAGATGGGATTAGAGACGAGTGAACTACTCTATCAAATGCTAAGGATATATCCAAAACTACCGATGAATATAACTCTTTACTTTCAAAGTAATCCTCAATATAGAGAGTTATTCTGAGAATTTGCTTTGTGGTCGAGTGGCCTTTGCGGAAACCAAATTGATCGCTCAGAATAATGTTTTTATTTAAAACAAGTAAAAAGGGGCTAAGTTTGGCCGGGGCGAATCTCATATATACCCTCCACCATGGATCGCATTTGTCGAGCTCTTGTAACGGTATCTCTTTTTAGGCAAACAAAGGATAAAAGAAAATAATTGCTATGTTATTGGAACAATATCAAGTTATGGTTCATTTCGGACCATAGTCATTGTGTAAAATTTCAGCCAAATCTAGTAAGAATTGCGCACTTTAGGGGCTCAAGAAGAAAAATAGGGAAATCGGTTTATATGGGAGCTGCATTGAGCTATAAACCGATTCATGCCATTTTCGACACGTATATTAAAGGTCATAAGAGAAGCCGTTGTACAAAATTTCAGCTAATACGGATACTAATTGCGCCCTATAGTGGCTCAAGAATTCAAGACCCCAGATAGGTTTATATGGAAGCTATATCAGGTTATGGACCGATTTAAACTATTCTTAGTACAGTAGTTGGAAGTCATAACAAAACATCTCATGTAAAATTTCAGCCAAATCGGATAATAATTGCGTCCTCTAGTGGCTCAAGAAGTCAAAACCCCAGATCGGTTTATATGGCAGCTATATCAGATTATGGACTGATTTAAACCATACTCAGCACAGTTATTGGAAGTCATAATAAAACACCTCATGCAAAATTTCAGCCAAATCGGATAAGAATTGTGTCCCTACAGCGGTTCAAGAAGTCTAGATCCAAGATCGGTTTATATGGCAGCTATATCAAAACGTGGAACGATACGGCTTATTTATTATCTCAACCGACCTACACTTATAAGAAGTATTTTTGAAAAATTTCAAGCGGCTAGCTTTACTCCTTCGAAAGTTAGCGTGCTTTCGACACACAGACGGACGGACATGGCTAGTTCGACTTAAAATGTCATGACGATAAGAATATAAAGGGTGATTTTTTTGAGGTTAGGATTTTCATGCATTAGTATTTGACAGATCACGTGGGATTTCAGACATGGTGTCAAAGAGAAAGATGCTCAGTATGCTTTGACATTTCATCATGAATAGACTTACTAACGAGCAACGCTTGCAAATCATTGAATTTTATTACCAAAATCAGTGTTCGGTTCGAAATGTGTTCAAATTTTGACAAATTTTGTTCAGCGATGAGGCTCATTTCTGGTTGAATGGCTACGTAAATAAGCAAAATTGCCGCATTTGGAGTGAAGAGCAACCAGAAGCCGTTCAAGAACTGCCCATGCATCCCGAAAAATGCACTGTTTGATGTGGTTTGTACGCTGGTGGAATCATTGGACCGTATTTTTTCAAAGATGCTGTTGGACGCAACGTTACGGTGAATGAACACATTTCGAACCGAACACTGATTTTGGTAATAAAATTCAATGATTTGCAAGCGTTGCTCGTTAGTAAGTCTATTCATGATGAAATGTCAAAGCATACTGAGCATCTTTCTCTTTGACACCATGTCTGAAATCCCACGTGATCTGTCAAATACTAATGCATGAAAATCCTAACCTCAAAAAAATCACCCTTTATTTTCCGGGCTTAGTGTTTGGGGGACCACCCTTATCCCCTAAACAGCCCTAAATCGGCCATATAAATATACCGACCATGTCAATGTGGAGCTTAAATAAAAGGTATTGGGGGGTAGAGCAAGAATTGATACCCACTTTCGGGACCAATTTTCTGGGGGTCAACCCCTTTCCCAAAATATGGTGTTCAAATAAATGATATATAGATATATGAGAATAGAGCACGTTGATGATATATTTTCCGGGCTTAGTGTTTGGGGGACCACCCCAATCTCCAAAACACTCCTAAATCGGCCATATTTACCGACCATGTCAATGAAAGGTTTTGGGGGTAGAGCAAGAATTGATACCCACTTTCGGGACCAATTTTCTTTCCCAAAATACCCCACAAGCATAAATTTTTTAGTGACCATCGCGAAATGGGGTTCATATAAAGGTATTTGGGAGTGGAATACGTATTTGATATCCAAATTTAGGATCATGTATTTAGGGAATCACCCCTTCCCCAAAACACCCCGCAAAGGGTAAAAAATTTTCGACCATGCCAATATGTGGTATTTAAGATTAGAAAACGAATTTGATAACCTATTGTATTTTAGGCCATGTGTTTGGAATGGAGTACACCTTACATCCAAACTTAAATTCGTAAACCAATAAAGATCATATGGGATTCGGACAAAGGCACTTATATTGTTAAATTGTTAGTCAAGCGATATACAATTTTTGTAGCATGGTATTTCACTAAAAGCTCTTTAATTGTCGAAAATAAATATTCCAAAGAAGCGTTTGTTCCATATAAACTAAAAGAAGGCGCAGCGGAGCGAGCTCGGGACAGCTAGTTCTTATATATAACAAGTAAAAGCGTGCTAAGTTCGGCCGTGCCGATTCTTATATACCCTCCTCCATGGATCGCATTTGTCGAGTTTTTTTTTCCGGCATTTCTTCTTAGGCAAAAAGGATAAAAGAAAAGATTTGCTCTGCTATTAGAGCTATATCAAGACATGGGCTGGTTCGGACCACAATTAAATTATATGTCGGCCAATTCGAATAAGAATTGCACCCTTTGGGGGATCAAGAAATAAAATAGGGATATCGGTTTATATGGCAGCTATATCAGGTTATCAAGCATCACATTATTCATCACATCATTATCAGGCACTACATTTTTTGATGTCTGAAGGGAAGCAGACCCTGCCTCTGACCCTAATTTTCAAAAACGGCAGATCTCGGAGATGGGTGGTGCGATTGAATCGAAATTTTGTGTGCTTTCATATAGTGCTCTAAAACTAAAAATTTGGTATCCAAATTTCGGATGGAGTACCTAGGGGGGCCGCACCACCCTAAAACCTACCAAACGTATATTTAGACCAATATCGACAGTATCGGACTCAAATCGAAGGTACACCAATAAAGATCATATTAGATTCAGATAAAGGCACTATATTGTTAAACAGTTAGTCAAGCGATATACTATTTTCGTAGCATGGTATTTCACTGAAAGCTCCTTAATTGTCGAAAATAAATATTCCAAGGAAACTTTTGTTCCGTATAAAGTAAAAAAAGCGCACCGAAGCGGGCCCGGGTCAGCTAGTTAAGTATATGTATTCTCGATCACCGTAAAAATCTAAGACGATCTAGCCATGTCCGTCCGTCTGTCTGTTGAAATCACGCCATAGTCTTTAAAAATAGAGATTTTGAGCTAAAACTTGGACAGATTCTTTTTTCTTCATAAGCAGGTTGAGTTCGAAGATGGGGTATATCGGACTATATATATATATAGCCCCCATGTAGATCGATCCGCCGATTTATGGTCTTAGGCACATAAAAGCCACATTTATTATCCGATTTTGCTGAAATTTGGGACAGTGAGTTGTGTTCGGCCCTTCGACATTATTTTTGAATTTGGCTCAGATCGGTCCAGATTTGGATATATCTGCCATATAACCAGATCTCTCGATTTAAGGTTTCAGGGCCATAAAAGGCGCATTTATTATCCGATTTTTCTGAATTTTGGGACAGTGAGTTGCGTTAGGCCCTTCGACATCCCTTATCCCTTATCGCAGATCGGTCCAGATTTGGGTATAGCTGCCATATGTCTATATGGTCTCTCGATTTAAGGTCTTGCGCTCATAAAAGGCGCATTTATTGTCCGATGTCGCCGATATTTGGAACAGTGAATTATGTTAAGACCTTCGATATACCTCTGCGATATGGCACAGATCGGTCCATATTTGGATATAACTGTCATACAGACCGATCTCTCGATTTAAGGTTTTGGGCCATAAATGGCGTATTTATTGCCCAATGTCGCCGAAATTTGGGACAGTGAGTTGTGCTGGGCCACTGGACACCGTTCTGCAATTTGGATCAGATTGGTCCAGATTTGGATATAGCTCATAGCTCACATAGACCGATCACTCGATTTAAGGTTTTGGGCCCATAAAAGGCGCGTTTATTGTCCAATGTCGCCGAAATTCGGGACAGTGAGTTAATTAAAGCCCCTTCGACATTCTTCTGCAACTTGGCTTAAATCGGTCCAGATTTGGATATAGCTGCCATATAGACCGATATCTCTTTTTAAAGTCTTGGCCCCAAAAGAGGCGCATTTATAATCCGATATAACTGAAATTTGACACAGTGACTTATGTTAGGCTTTTCTTCATCCGTGTCGTATATGGTTCAGATCGGTTTATTTTTAGATATAGCTACTAAAAAGACCAATATTTTGTTATACACAATTGAACAATGACTTGTACTTATTAGTATTTGGTGCAAATCGGAACATATTTCGATATAGCTACTATAGGGCATAAGGTATGAATTTTTACCGGATTTTGAAGAAATGTGGTTTACATATATACCCGAGGTGGTGGGTATCCGAACTTAACGCCTTTTTACTTGTTTCATTTTCGTTTTACCCATTTCGCTTTTTTATACCCTCCACCATAAGATGGGGGGTATACTAATTTCGTCATTCTGATTGTAACTACTCGAAATATTCGTCTGAGACCCCATAAAGTATATATATTCTTGATCGTCATGAAATTTTATGTCGATCTAGCCATGTCCGTCCGTCTGTCCGTCCGTCCGTCCGTCCGTCCGTCTGTCTGTCGAAAGCACGCTAACTTCCGAAGGAATAAAGCTAGCCGATTGAAATTTTGCACAAATACTTCTTATTAGTGTAGGTCGGTTGGTATTGAAAATGGGCCATTTCGGTCCATGTTTTGATATAGCTGCCATATAAACCGATCTGGGGTCTTGATTTCTTGAGCCTCTAGAGTGCGCAATTCTTATCCGATTGGGATGAAATTTTGCACGACGTGTTTTGTTATTATATCCAACAACTGTGCCAAGTATGGTTCAAATCGGTTCATAACCTGATATAGCTGCCATATAAACCCATCTTGGGTCTTGACTTCTTGAGCCTCTAGAGTGCGCAATTCTTATCCGATTGGGATGAACTTTTGCACGACGTGTTTTGTTATGATATCCAACAACTGTGCCAAGTATGGTTCAAATCGGTTCATAACCTGATATAGCTGCCATATAAACCGATCTTGGTTCTTGATTTCTTGAGCCTCCAGAGTGCGCAATTCTTATCCGATTGGGATGAAATTTTGCACGACGTGTTTTGTTATGACTTCCAACAACTGTGCCAAGTATGGTTTAAATCGGTCCATAACCTGATATAGCTGCCATATAAACCGATCTTGGGTCTTGACTTCTTAAGCCTCTAGAGTGCGCAATTCTTATCCGATTGGAATGAAATTTTGCACGACGTGTTTTGTTACGATATCCAACAACTGTTCCAAGTATGGTTCAAATCGGTTCATAACCTTATATAGCTGTCATATAAACCAATCTTGGGTCTTGACTTCTTGAGCCTCTAGAGGTCGCAATTATTATCCGATTTGCCTAAAATTTTGTACGACGGATTCTCTCATGACCATTAACATACGTGTTTATTATGGTCTGAATCGGTATATAGCCCGATACAGCTCCCATATAAATCGATCTCTCTATTTAACTTCTTGAGCCCACAAAGGGCGCAATTCTTATTCGAATTGGATGACATTTTACACAGGTCTCCAACATATAATTTAATTCTGGTCCAAACCGGACCATATCTTGATATCGCTCTAATAGCAGAGCAAATCTTTTCTTATATCCTTTTTTTGCCTAAGAAGAAATGCCGGGAAAAGAACTCGACAAATGCGATCCATGGTGGAGGGTATATAAGATTCGGCCCGGCCGAACATAGCACGCTTTTACTTGTTTCAATCTTCAAAGAACTCTTTAAGCGATGACTTTGCTTATGCCTTAGTTCTATCTCTATTTGCTATAAATGTGCTTATTTCGGCTGGGAAAACCACAGTGAATTCTGCGAAAAATGTCCACAAATGAAGTTAGTGAAGTTAGTGTGTACTTTACCAAATTTCTACCAAATCAAGCAAATATTGTAGTTACAAGCAACCTAAGAAGACTATATGAAAGCTATGTTAGCTTGCATGCCATTTTGAACAGTACTTGCTATAGAGATTGTAAGTTAAAGTAACCTACTTCTAGCAAAATATCAGCCAAATCATATAACAATTACTGCTTCTAGGGACTCAAGATGTCAAATCGTTTTATATGGAAGCTATAACAGAATATGTATGGATTTGAACTGTATTAGACTTGGTTGTTGAAAGTCATAACAAAACACTTCGTGCAAAATTTCAGCCAAACCAACCAAGGATTGAGGTTACCAGCGGCTCAAGAAGCCACATTGAAGTTTGGACTTAACCACTTCCATCCTATGGAGGTGAGTTTAAAAAGATTAATAACTTTTGTAGATGCTGGAAGATGCAGCTAATACTTTTATAGGTTTAAGAACACACTTTTTAAAACTTTAAAAACAAAAAACTAGTGCGGACGTTTTTGGACATATCTTTTCTTGATCCTCTTAAGTTGGGATTCACTTCCACGAGTTCGTTTTACTAAGTACTTCAGTTTTGGTTAGCTGGAAATTACCTATGATTAATATTTATGTTCAAATAAACATACTGCCACATTATTTAAATCCTAAACTAATCAACTGACTCACGTTTATACCAATGGTTACTCTAAACATTAACATTTTTGAGAACAGATGCAACTCCTAATTTTCGTTGTTAATCAAGAAAACATACGTTATCAAAAATTATTGGATTTGAACCCATATAGTTACAAAACTACTTGACATATTAAAACCAAACTTCACATTTACAGTAATAATGTTCTCTGTCAAATTGGATCCAAAAATTTGCATTCCGATTGAATGCTTTTTATACCCTCCACCATAGGATGGGGGGTATAATAGTTTCGTCATTCTGTTGTAACTACTCGAAATATTCGTCTGAGACCCCATAAAGTATATATATTCTTGATCGTCGCGACATTTTATGTCGATCTAGCCATGTCCGTCCGTCTGTCCGTCCATCCGTCCGTCTGTCTGTCGAAAGCACGCTAACTTCCGAAGGAGTAAAGCTAGCCGCTTGAAATTTTGCACAAATACTTCTTATTAGTGTAGGTCGGTTGGTATTGTAAATGGGCCATATCGGTCCATGTTTTGATATAACTGCCATATAAACCGATCTTGGGTCTTGACTTCTTGAGCCTCTAGAGGCCGCATTTCTTATCCGATTGGGATGAAATTTTGCACGACGTGTTTTGTTATGATATTCAACAACTGTGCCAAGTATAGTTCAAATCGGTCCATAACCTGATATAGCTGCCATATAAACCGATCTGGGGTCTTGACTTCTTGAGCCTCTAGAGTGCGCAATTCTTATCCGATTGGAATGAAATTGTGCACGACGTGTTTTGTTACGATATCCAACAACTGTGCCAAGTATGGTTCAAATCGGTCCATAACCTGATATAGCTGCCATATAAACCGATCTTGGGTCTTGACTTCTTGAGCCTCTAGAGGCCGCATTTCTTATCCGATTGGGATGAAATTTTGTACGACGTGTTTTGTTATGATATTCAACAACTGTGCCGAGTATAGTTCAAATCGGTTCATAACCTGATATAGCTGCCATATAAACCGATCTTGGGTCTTGACTTCTTGAGCCTCTAGAGGCCGCATTTCTTATCCGATTGGAATGAAATTTTGCACGACGTGTTCTCTTATGATATCCAACAACTTTGCATAGTATGGTTCTAATCGGTTCATAACCTGATATAGCTGCCATATAAACCGATCTTGGGTCTTGACTTCTTGAGCCTCTAGAGTGCGCAATTCTTATCCGATTGGAATGAAATTTTGCACGACGTGTTTTGGTATGATATCCAATAACTGTGCCAAGTATGGTTCACATCGGTCCATAACCTGATATAGCTGCCATAAAAACCGGTCTTGGGTCTTGACTTCTTGGGCCTGTAGAGTGCGCAATTCTTATCCGATTGGAATGAAATTTTGTACGACGGATCCTCTCATGAACATCAACATACGTGTTTATTAGGGTCAGAATCGGTATATAGCCCGATACAGATCCCATATAAATCGATCTCTCTATTTTACTTTTTGAGGGCCCAACATATAATATAATTGTGGTCTAAACCGGATCATATCTTGATATCGCTCTAAAAGCAGAGCAAATCTTTTCTTATATCATTTTTTGCCTAAGAAGAGATGCCGGGAAAAGAAGTGACAAATGCGCTTCATGGTGGAGGGTATATAAGATTCGGGCCGGCCGAGCTTAGCACGCTTTTACTTGTTATAACTAGCCGAACCGTGCCCGCTCCGCTGCGCCTTCTTTAACTCTCTAATATCTTTATAGGGTGGGAACACTCGTCCTGAATGAGGATATCGAATTCGTGCCATTGTAGCCAGTGACGCTCAACGCGTTCGGACATCGGACAATGCTTAATGTTGGCGACATTTGCGAGGTACAATGCCATGCATGGTCATTTAAAAAATGTTTCCCAAAGAGGTGTCGCACTGCGGGGCTCCGTTCAGACTCGTCTATAAAAAAAGTCCCTCATCATTGAGTTTAAACTTGAATCGAAAAGCACTCATTGATGTGTGAAAATTTGCTCCTTCTCGATTACTGGTGATAATGATCTTCCTTAGGGCAATGTTCTCATTAGGGGAGGGATGGCACCTCAGAACATTTCGACTCAAATATGGAAATCAAATTCGTGCCGCACTTCCAAATCCCTTTAATTTGAGCCCCATATTGCCATGGCCGGTAAATGAGAACCGTTTGGAGGGTGTTTTGGGGCTGGGGCGGTCACCAACACGTTGCACTGAAAATAGATATCAAATACGTTTTTTATTCCCAACAGAAATTAAGTTCAGTTTAGGAGGTGCTTTAGGGCGTACCCAAGTGTTATGGTTCCGAAATTGGATATCAAATTCGTTTTCTTCTCTCAAATACCTTTCATTTGAGTCCTAATGTCATAATGAGTCAAATAGCCCATTTGACGTATCTTTAGGAGGAAAAGCGACACCTAGACTTGATCTCAAATTTTAATTTATATATGTAATCTACTTCCTAGTACCTTTCATTTGAGTCCCATATAGCCATGGTCGGCTAGTATGCCCATTTAGGGGTATTTATGGGTGGGCCGTATTTGTAATCTACTGCCTAATACTTTTCATTTGAGTACTATATTGACATGAACTCCGAATATATCTGGTTAGAGGAGTTTTGGGGTTGGGAAGGCCCGCTGGGTACTTGGGCCCATATTTGTTTTCTGGTCTCCAAAACCTTTCATTTGATACCCTTATTGTTCCCATCGGACCACTTTCGAATATGGGTGGCATTTTTGGGGTAAGAGAGAGGGTCCGCCTCCACCCGGTATCTAAAAATTATATAGCCTATGTTTCCCTCCAGACAAACGTACACAATCTATGAAAATTGTAAGATAATTTGTTCAATATGTATGTTTGGGGCGGCCCGATGGGTACTTAGACTCAGATTTTAATACCATATTGGTATTCTACTCTCCAATACCTTTCATTTGATACCTATATTGTCCCGATCGGTCCACTTTTGATTTTGGGTTGTGTGGCTGGGGCGGCCCCTCATGTACTTGGACTCAGCTTTTATTATGAAATTCGTTTTCTACTCTTTAATACCTTTCATTTGAATCCCATATTGTCTCGATCGGTCCACTTTTATTTTTGCGTAGTACTTTTGGGGTAAGCGGGAGGGTTCGCCCCCCTCACGATATCAAAAAATTATATAGCCTATGTTTCCTCCCACAACAAACTACACAATCTGAGAAAATTTCAAGGCAATTGGTTCAGCCGTTTCTGAGTCTATGCGTAACAAACAAACAAATTGAATTTCACATATATGAAGATAAGATATTTAAACAAGTAAAAGCGTGCTAAGTTCGGCCGGGCCGAATCTTATATACCCTCCACCATGGATCGCATTTGTCGAGTTCTTTTCCGGGCATCTCTTCTTAGGCAAAAAAGGATATAAGAAAAGAGTTGCTCTGCTATTAAAACGATATCAAGATATGGTCCGGTTCGGACCACAATTAAATTATATGTTGGAGACCTGTGTAAAATTTCAGCCAATTCGTATAATAATTGGGCCCACTGGGGCTCACGAAGTAAAATAGAGAGAACGATTTATATGGGATCTGTATCGGGCTATAGACCGATTCAGACCATAATAAACACGTTTGTTGATGGTCATGAGAGGATCCGTCGTACAAAATTTCAGGCAAATCGGATAATAATTGCGACCTCTAGGGGTCAAGAAGTCAAGACCCAAGATCGGTTTATATGGCAGCTATATCAGGATATGAGCCGATTTGAACCTTATTTGACACAGTTCTTGAAAGTAAAAATAAAATACGTCATGCAAAATTTCAGCCAAATCGGATAGGAATTGCGCCCTCTAAAAGCTCAAGAAGTCAAATCCCCAGATCTGTTTATATGACAGCTATATCAGGTTATGAGCCGATTTCAACCATACTTGGCACAGTTGTTGGATATCGTAACAAAACACGTCGTGCGAAAATCCATTCCATTCGGATAAGAATTGCACCCTCTAGAGGCTCAAGAAGTCAAGACCCAAGATCGGTTTATATGGCAGCTATATCAGGTTATGGGCCGATTTAAACCATACTTGACACAGTTGTTGGGTATCATAACAAAACACGTCGTGCGAAATTCCATTCCATTCGGATAAGAATTGCGCCCTCTAGAGGCTCAAGAAGTCAAGACCCAAGATCGGTTTATATGGCAGCTATATCAGGCTATTGACCGATTTGAACCATACTTGGCACAGTTGTTGGATATAATAACAAAACACGTCGTGCAAAATTTCATTTCAATCGGATAAGAATTGCGCACTCTAGAGGCTCAAGAAGTCGAGACCCAAGATCGGTTTATATGGCAGCTATATCAGGTTATGAACCGATTTGAACCATACTTGGCGCACTTGTTGGATACCATAACAAAACACGTCGTGCAAAATTTCATTCCAATCGGATAAGAATTGCGCCCTCCAGAGGCTCAAGAAGTCATGACCCAAGATCGGTTTATATGGCAGCTATATCAAAACATGGACCGATATGGCCCATTTACAATACCAACCGACCTACACTAATAAGAAGTATTTGTGCAAAATTTCAAGCGGCTAGCTTTACTCCTTCGGAAGTTAGCGTGCTTTCGACAGACAGACGGACGGACGGACGGACGGACGGACAGACGGACGGACATGGCTAGATCGACATAAAATGTCACGACGATCAAGAATATATATACTTTATGGGGTCTCAGACGAATATTTCGAGTAGTTACAAACAGAATGACGAAATTAGTATACCCCCCATCTTATGGTGGAGGGTATAAAAAAGAATCAAGCCGTTTGGTCCACAATAACTGTTCGGAAACTAATACAAAATTTTATATACTCAAGGTGGACAACTTTCAAGCCCCATGGATCAGTCTCTAGACCAACTCGGGTCCCCAAATTTTGCATACTTAAATACCTGTACATTGACTATGTAAAGTTTCGTAGATATATCTCTATCCGTTCAAAAGTTCCAGTATTATTACCAAGATTTTTCGATTTGTCAACACTGTGCGAGGACAGCGCAATTAAACGCATCAAAATACAGCGTTTGCTTGCTAGATGATATTGTCAGAATGAATAATTAAGCTCTAGCAAAGAAGTTTTTTGATGGCGACCACAATAAAGAGTGATTTTTTAAGAGCTATAGGAAAGTTAAAAAAAAACATAAAATTCAGATTATTCTTGCAAATGTTGATCGTTGACCGCGCCCCAAATGATCCATCCGCTTAGTCCAATTTTGGCATACTCTTTACAGTATTTCGGACGGTATTCGACGAATAAATGCTTCAATGTTGCCTTCCAATGCGCTAATTGAAGCGGGCCACAAAAATAGTCCAAAAATTTTAAATCGAACGTTATAGGCGGCCAATTGACCGGTCCCGAACGTGAAAATAAATGTTCGCCAAACTCGCCTCTCACGCGATGATTTTTCTTAACGGAGCACATAAAAATTCAATAATTTGCAAACGTTGTTCGTTTGTAAGACAATTCATAGTTAAGCGATAGACCAAACCGAAGATGTTTGACAGTGAAACAAAACACGAAACGTGTGTGAGCTGTTTAAACCAGTGATGCCAAAAAGATAATAGCTAAAAAATCACCCTTTAGAACTAGCACAAGGGAAAGACGAAAACTCCGATGGAGTGGCCAAGTGGAGATAGACATCTCGAAACTGAGTGCCAGAAATTTTAGAAGGAGCGCTGAAGATCGAGTAGCATAGAAATCTATTCTATGTTTGGCTAGAGGAACAAATGTTCTGTAATGGGCAACTAAAGTAAAGTAAGCAAATCGAGGTTATGCAAGCGAAATGTAAAATAGTATGCCTCAATCTCATGATTGTGGGTGCATTAGAGAACAAAACGAGTTCTTATTCGCTTTTCGCCTATTTCTACATTGGTAACCTTTAAACAAGTTGAATAGGTTACAACGCGTTAAGTTTGACAGGGCTTCTTTGTATCTCGCGTATACACCAAGCCAAAGACTGAAAATTCCTTTTTCAAGTGGATGAACCTCATAGTTTCCATCGAGGGTGATACAATACTTTCAGCGTTTCCTTAACATTTCAATACCTTTGTCCCCAAAATAGGCTTCAATTTCTGGAATTACATCATCATTGGAAAAAATCTCTTTTGTTAGAAATGTTTTTCAGTTTTCAAACAGGTAGTAGTTGCTTGGGTCAAATATGGTGAATGTGGAGGTTGTGGAAGCACTTTTAAACGTAGTTCTTGCAGTTAAGCAATGCTCAGCTCTGAGCAAAAGCTGTACATAACTAGAACTCAGCTTTTTATGCCCACTATCATAGGATGGGGGTATACTATTGTAATTAAGTCATTCCGTTTGTAACACCTCGAAATATTTGTCTGTGTCCCCATAAAGTAAATATATTCTTGATCGCCTCGACGTTTTGAATCTATCAAGCCATGACCGTCTATTTGTCGAAATCACGATAGGGGTCGCACGCGTATATTGATGTAGGTCGTTGGGGAATGCAAATGGGCCATCTCGGTTCAGACTTAGATGTAACTCCCATATAAACCGATCTCCCGATTTGACTGCATGAGCCCCTGGAAGCCGCAACACATCGAAATATCCATTTCCGACCCTACAAAGTATATATATATTTCGGATCGTCGTATAATTCTAATGCGATTTAACGATGTGCGTGAGTCTGTCCGCCCGTCTGTTGTAATCACTCTACAGCCTTAAAATTTTTTGGAAATTTAAAAAGCACATATACGTGTTTTTACTGCACGCAGGTTAAGTTCTTGAACGGCCCATATTTGGATATAGCTATCATATAGAACGGTCTGCCGATAAAGGGTCTATTTTTTAACCGATTTCGCTGAAATTTGATACAGTGAGTTATTTAAGGTTTCCCGATGCCCGACTTCAATATGGTTCAGATCGGACTTTATTCAGATATAGCTGCCCTATAGACTGATCTGCCGATAAAGGGTCTAAAACCCACAAAAGCTGCATTTATTTCCCGATTTCGTTGAAATTTTAAACAGTGAGTTGGTTAAGCCTCCCGACAGCCGACCTTAATATGGTTCAGATCGGACAATATTTAGATATAGCTGTCATATACACCGATCTGCCGATAAAGGGTTCGAAGCCAACTAAAGCTGTAGTTATTACCCGATTTCGCTGAAATTTGTAACAGTGAGTTGTTTTAAGCCCCGATATCCGACCTGAATATGGTTCAGATCGGACTATATTTAGATATAGTTGCCATACAGATCGAATTGCCGATTTAGGATTTGGAACCCATTTATTTATTACCCAAAGTCGCTGAAATTTGAAAGAGTGAATTGTTTTAAGCCTCTCAACGTCCGATTTGGTTCGGATATTGAGATTGGACTATATTAAGATATAGCTGCCATATGGACCGATTTGCCGATTAAGGGTCTGGAACCCATAAAATCTGCATTTATTACCCGATTTCGCTGTTATTTTAAACAGTGAGCTATTTTAAGCCTCCCGACAACCGGCCTATATACGGTTCATCTGGCACAGATTTTGTAAAGATCGGACGATATTTGGATATAGCTGTAATATACCCCGATATGCCGATTAAGGGCCTAAAGCCCATAAAGCTTTATTATACCCTCCACCATAAGATGGGGGGTATACTAATTTCGTCATTCTGTTTGTAACTACTCGAAATATTCGTCTGAGACCCCATAAAGTATATATATTCTTGATCGTCGTGACATTTTATGTCGATCTAGCCATGTCCGTCCGTCTGTCCGTCCGTCTGTCCGTCCGTCCGTCCGTCCGTCCGTCTGTCTGTCGAAAGCACGCTAACTTCCGAAGGAGTAAAGCTAGCCGCTTGAAATTTTGCACAAATACTTCTTATTAGTGTAGGTCGGTTGGTATTGTAAATGGGCCATATCGGTCCATGTTTTGATATAGCTGCCATATAAACCGATCTTGGGTCATGACTTCTTGAGCCTCTGGAGGGCGCAATTCTTATCCGATTGGAATGAAATTTTGCACGACGTGTTTTGTTATGGTATCCAACAAGTGCGCCAAGTATGGTTCAAATCGGTTCATAACCTGATATAGCTGCCATATAAACCGATCTTGGGTCTTGACTTCTTGAGCCTCTAGAGTGCGCAATTCTTATCCGATTGAAATGAAATTTTGCACGACGTGTTTTGTTATTATATCCAACAACTGTGCCAAGTATGGTTCAAATCGGTCAATAGCCTGATATAGCTGCCATATAAACCGATCTTGGGTCTTGACTTCTTGAGCCTCTAGAGGGCGCAATTCTTATCCGAATGGAATGGAATTTCGCACGACGTGTTTTGTTATGATACCCAACAACTGTGCCAAGTATGGTTTAAATCGGGCCATAACCTGATATAGCTGCCATATAAACCGATCTTGGGTCTTGACTTCTTGAGCCTCTAGAGGGTGCAATTCTTATCCGAATGGAATGGAATTTCGCACGACGTGTTTTGTTACGATATCCAACAACTGTGCCAAGTATGGTTGAAATCGGCTCATAACCTGATATAGCTGTCATATAAACAGATCTGGGGATTTGACTTCTTGAGCTTTTAGAGGGCGCAATTCCTATCCGATTTGGCTGAAATTTTGCATGACGTATTTTATTTTTACTTTCAAGAACTGTGTCAAATAAGGTTCAAATCGGTTCATATCCTGATATAGCTGCCATATAAACCGATCTTGGGTCTTGACTTCTTGACCCCTAGAGGTCGCAATTATTATCCGATTTGCCTGAAATTTTGTACGACGGATCCTCTCATGACCATCAACAAACGTGTTTATTATGGTCTGAATCGGTCTATAGCCCGATACAGATCCCATATAAATCGTTCTCTCTATTTTACTTCGTGAGCCCCAGTGGGCCCAATTATTATACGAATTGGCTGAAATTTTACACAGGTCTCCAACATATAATTTAATTGTGGTCCGAACCGGACCATATCTTGATATCGTTTTAATAGCAGAGCAACTCTTTTCTTATATCCTTTTTTGCCTAAGAAGAGATGCCGGGAAAAGAACTCGACAAATGCGATCCATGGTGGAGGGTATATAAGATTCGGCCCGGCCGAACTTAGCACGCTTTTACTTGTTTCTTACTGTTTGTGTTTGGGTTGCACTCGCACCCATTATATCGTTCATGTGT
This sequence comes from Stomoxys calcitrans, assembly GCF_963082655.1. Lineage (NCBI taxonomy): Eukaryota > Metazoa > Arthropoda > Insecta > Diptera > Muscidae > Stomoxys > Stomoxys calcitrans. The sequence goes on from NC_081554.1 coordinate 129,445,559, forward strand.
TGTATATTGCGCCCATAAAAAGAGCCTTTTTTTATCCGATTTCTATAAAATTTGGAACAGTGAGTTTGGGTATACCCCCACACGTTTTATTGAATATGTTTTAGATCGGACCATATTTGGATACGAGGGATACACGCTAACTTCCGAAGGAATAAAGCTAGCCGCTTGAAATTTTGCACAAATACTTCGTATTAGTGTAGGTCGGTTGGTATTGTAAATGGGCCATATCGGTCCATGTTTTGATATAGCTGCCATATAAACCGATCTTGGGTCTTGACTTCTTGAGCCTCTAGAGTGCGCAATTCTTATCCGATTGGAATGAAATTTTGTACGGCGTGTTTTTTTATGATATCCAACAACTGTTCCAAGTATGGTTTAAATCGATCCATAACCTGATATAGCTGCCATATAAACCGATCTTGGGTCTTGACTTCTTGAGCCTCTAGAGTGCGCAATTCTTATCCGATTGGAATGAATTTTTGGCACCAAGTATTTCGTTATGATATCCAACAACTGTGCCAAGTATGGTTGAAATCGGTCCATAACCTGATATAGCTGTCATATAAACAGATCTGGGGATTTGACTTCTTGAGCTTCTAGAGGGCGCAATTCCTATCCGATTTGGCTGAAATTTTGCATGACGTATTTTATTTTTACTTTCAACAACTGTGTCAAATAAGGTTCAAATCGGTTCATAACCTGATATAGCTGCCATATAAACCGATCTGGGATCTTGACTTCTTGACCCCTAGAGGTCGCAATTATTATCCGATATGCCTGAAATTTTGTACGACGGATCCTCTCATGACCATCAACAAACGTGTTTATTATGGTTTGAATCGGTCTATAGCCCGATACAGATCCCATATAAATCGTTCTCTATATTTTACTTCGTGAGCTCCAATGATAAATTCTTATACGAATTGGCTGAAATTTTACACAGGTCTCCAACATATAATTTAATTGTGGTCCGAACCGGACCATATCTTGATATCGTTTTAATAGCAGAGCAACTCTTTTCTTATATCCTTTTTTGCCTAAGAAGAGATGCCGGGAAAAGAACTCGACAAATGCGATCCATGGTGGAGGGTATATAAGATTCGGCCCGGCCGAACTTAGCACGCTTTTACTTGTTATTCATGCAATATTGGATGTATGCTGGTCCCACGAATGCCTATGGTTGTCTCAATTTCATGATTGGTCACATGACAATCTTGCAATATCAGTAGGCGCTCAGCATCAATGGTTTTTGGAGCAACAACTAATTTTGGACGACCTTCACGAAATTCGTCTTGGAGTTAACTACGATCTCGGTTGAATTCAGCATCCCTTCGATAAACACTTGTCCTTGATGGAGCTTCATCGCCAAAAATTTAATTAAGTTCATCGATGCACTGTTGTTGAGTTAATCCACGTCGAAAATTGTAGCAAATAATCGCACGAAAATGTCCACGATTTTATTCTATTTTTGGGCGAGATGAATTTTTCGAGTTACTGTAATCAACACAAATAGCGCTCGTATGTCAAAACGAAACAGAGTATTAGGCCATAAAGGAGCATTTTTCATCTGATATCGATGAAATCGGAAACAGTGAGTTTTTATCTTTCTCTACACTCGTTAGTCGACTGTGGTCCAGGTCGGACTATATTTGGATATAGCTGCCATATAGACCGCTCCCACGAAATAGAATATTTCATCCGATTTCGATTAATTTTGAAACAGTGAGTGACACGTCAGGCGCTGGGGTCCTTTATGGGCAACATCTGCTGTTCTTTTTGAATCTCATAATGAATTTTTAGCAAAAAGTGTTCATGGGAAATAAACTTTGGGCGAAAAACAATGAACAGCCTCAAATTGACGGAGTGTTCAAAAGTAATAAAAAATATTTTTAATATTTCACATCCTGTAACCATATTACATTTGGAAAATAAAAAAATAAAAATGATGAGCAGCCAAAATATGTCGCCGCTTTCACTGGTTTATATTTAAAGTACCATTGTGTCCCCTTTGCTGCTCCATCACAATTAATAATTTCAAAAGACCTGGTGGGCTCATTCTTATTGACGTCAGAAGATATTGACAATATAATAAATTAATAAATAAGTTTAGTTTGTCTCTTAGCAAAACTCCAGGCCAAACAATGTCATGCAAAGGTCTGCTAATCAATAACCTTTAGTTCGCATATTGCCGTTGGGGCTGCGGGACACTAAGTAGAAGCACTGAAAAGCCATTGATTATGTCAGCTTTATGACATTAATAACTAAAACGTGTTTGTGATGGATTTTGCTACTTATAATCCATTATCTAATTTATTTATTATTATTGATTTTTGTGCCGAAGCAGAGGTGATTAATTGGGTTTTATGAGATTTTTTCTCTGTATAGAAACGTGCGGAAGTTAATAAAGTTTTTAACATTCACACACATTTTTCATTTTTTTATTTTTATAATAAATTATTTATGATATTTGACGTCTGTGGTCTTGGCTATCGATAATTAAGAATTATTTTTTCTCTTATTTATACCGCCATAAGATGAGGGTTTATTATTTTTGTTATTCCGCTTAACATACTCCCAAATAGTGCATTAGACCTAATAGTATATACAGTCTTGAACAAGAACAAAAGCTAATCTGGGGGTAGGAAATTCCAAGTTAGGGTGAAGTTATTAGTTCATCCAATTATACCGCTCCAATATTATACCGATCTGTCTGTGAGACTGTGGGGGATGAGGCGGTCCCCCTGATATCTGACTCCCAATTTTATAGCATATTCGTTCTCTACTCTTAAATATCTTTCCTTTAAGACCCAGTTATGTGCAAAGCAATATTATATCTTGCTATATTCAGGAGGCCACCGTAGCGCTGATGTTAGCATGTCCGCCTATAACGCTGAATGCCTGGGTTCTAATCCAGGCGAGAACATTATAACAAAATTTTCGGTGGTTATCCCCACTTTATGCTGGCGATACTGGACCATTTGGTATTGCAGCCATGTAAAAACTTCTACACAAAGGGATGTAGAACTGCGGCACGCCGTTCGGACTTGGCTATAAAAATGAGGTCTCTTATCATTAAGCTTAAAAAATGAATCGGAAAGCACTTATTGACATGTGACAAGTTTAGCCCTGTTCCTTAATGGAATGCTCATGGGCACATTTGCATATATCAAGTTAGTTACGTTTCTGATTCCTGTAAATCAAAATTACCAACCCCATGAGGTTTTGTTCTAGCTCACGTACACAATAATGTTCAATAGTGTGTGTGTATATGCTTACCATTGCTGACAAATGAAAGCATGATTCAAAATTAACAAATAAATAATTTATAAATCAAATATGCCAAGTACGGTTCAAATCGGTTCTCTTTCATATATATCTCCCGTTGATATGGTATGATACGAAGGCTGATGACAAGAAGAATACCTCAAGGTATCTTCCTTCTTTTCGTTTGCCTCAATTTTTGGGGAACAAAATTAATCTCAATGCGGATGAGTTCCTAAAAGGAAAATTGAGCGACTTGTATTATGTTTAAGAAGGATAAGACTTTAGTATTCACAGATGACTGCAAATTGGAATTGGAATCGGGGTTGGAGCGACTAGAACATACGTATCATTAGTCGAACTACTAATGAAGTGTTCTTGGGTAAATTTGCGTACTAAATTTAGAGGACGGGATTGCTAGTGCGGACGCCGGGTCAACTGCCTAATATCAAGGCTTTTCGACCTAACTTCATTTATAAAAGGACCCCAAGAAATCTTTAACAGGACGAAACTCATGTCAGTCTTCTTTATTACAATTGTACAAACTGCTATAATGAGGATGAAACTGACGAGCACTTTTTATACCCACAACCTTAGGAAGGGGGTTATACTAATCTATTGTAGTTATTCCGTTTGTAGAGGCCACCGTAGCGCAGAGGTTAGCAAGCTCGCCTATGACGCTGAACGCCTTGGTTCGAGTCCTGGCGACACCATCAGAAAAAAATCTTTCAGCTGTGGTTTTCACTTCCTAATGCTAGAAACATTTGTGAGATACAATGACATGTAAATACTTCTCTCCAAAGAGGTGTCGTAACGCGTCACTCCGTTCGGACTCGGCTATAAAAAGGAGTCCCCTTTTATTGAACTGAAAACGAATAAACATATCCGCTTGATATTTTGATTAGAGACTCCTTATGAATGTAGGTCGTTGCAGATTGCAAATGGCTCATATGGGTTAAGATTTGGATATAGTCCCCCTCGCTGCTTCTAAATGGAATGTTCATGGGAAAATTCCCATAAATTGACATTGTCATTCCTTAGAAAAGTTCCGAAAAATTCTTTTCACGGGATTTCGTTTGGTCAATACTTCTTGGTTCTGAATCAAATGCGACATTGATTTAGAGCCTGTTTCCAATAATTCCTGCAGATTTTTTTCCAATTGAACTGCGTATACCCATAAATTGGCGAACGAGGGTGGTGCTGTAGCGGAACACTCAATACCGCTTTACGCACAGGGGCCGACGATGAGACAATCACCGACTCTCTCTATATTGGGAAGACTAGGATAAGCAAAGATCCTAATATTAAAATTTCAGGCAGTGCTGGGGCGAAAGACCTAACACAGCCTTAGAACAGCGGCCCGACGACAGAACCATCAACGACTTTCTCGAGATTAGGAAGACAGAAGGATAAAGATCCTAATGCTGAAACACCAGGCAGTGCAGTGACAATGCCGCCTGACGCACAGGAAGCCGACAGTAAGACCATTACCAACTCCTAAGAAGCCCATTAACTTAAGATTTGGAAGACTAAAAAAGACAATGATCCTAATATTGGAACATCAGGCAGTGCAGGGACAATAGACTCAATACATCCTAACCAACAGGGACCCGATGATGGAACCATTACCAACTTTCTCGAGATTTGTAAGACTAGGATATGGAAAGATCCTAATGTTAACACATCAGGCAGTGCAGTGACGGGAACTCAATGCAGCCAAAAGAACAGGGAGCAGACGATAAGACCATCACCCAGTATGGCGCAGGTAGAGGAAAAAGGAGGCAAAAATCAAAATTTTTTATGTACGGAAGAATATACATTATAAGTGTAAAATTATCAAGAAATAATAATGATTTCCTTTTCCATTTTTCACTATTTTTCATCTATAATGAAAATTTAAAAAAATCCTCACCATATTTTCAAAATACGCTCTTCGAATGCCCCTTAATATAATTCAATAAAGTTTAGCATGGCAATGATGTAATTGACTATCAGGCGTTGCCATGGAGAGCTTTCTGAAGAAACACTGGAGAATCGTAAAAAATTCTATTAAGAATATAGACTACAGAATACGTTTAAAGCATCGCGGGTGAGGCAAAATGGGGAGCTATACAACATTTTAGCAGCATCTTCCGATTCACTTATTTCTTCAAAGCGGCATGTGAGTCACGAAAAAAATTTTAGCTCAGAAATTATTAGTCTTTTAGATATAAATTCATATACGAATTCTGATGAAAACTTAATAGAAAGTTAATTTTTTTTCAAATTTATTTATTTTTTATTTTTTATTTAACAATTATAAAACACTAGATGAACCGGGCCCGCTCCGCTGCGACTTCTTTTACTTTATATGGAACAAAAGTTTCCTTGGAATATTTATTTTCAACAATTAAAGATCTTTTAGTGCAATACCATGCTAACTTTACTAAGAGTTTAACAACATAATTGCTTTCATCTGAATCCCATACTGTATACTCCATTCTTCAAATACTTCATTTCAGCCCGATATTCTCATGATGTCTGATTTAGTGGTGTTTTCGGGGGAGAGGTGGTCCCCCAGGTATTTGGCCCTGAAAAATATCAGCATCGTGCTCTTCTCTTAAATACCCTTTATTTAAACCCCACATTGCCATTGGCTTCAGAGGAGTTTACAGGATCAGGCGTTCCCCAAACACATGGTTCCAAAAAAGGTTATCACATTCGTTTTCTAATCTCAAATACCTTTCATTTGAGCACATATTGGATGGTCGAAAAATTTTTTCCCTTTGGGGGTGTTTTGGGAAAGGAATGATGCCCTAAATACATGGTCCTACATTTGGATATCAAATTCGTATTCTACTCCCAAATACCTTTATTTGAGCCTCATATTGCGATTGTCAGTAAAAAATTGCTGTTTGTGGGGTATTTTGGGAAAGTGGTAGACCCCCAGAAAATTGGTCCCGAAAATGGGTATCAATTCTTGCCCTACCCCAAAAACCTTTCATTTAAGCCCCACATTGTCATGGTCGGTAAATATGCCCGATTTAGGGGTGTTTTAGGGATTGGGGTGGTCCCCCAAACACTAAGCTCTGAAAATATATCAGCAACGTGCTCTATTCTCATATATCTATATATCATTTATTTGAACCCCCTTTTGCCATTGCCCTCAAAATTGGATATCAAATTCGTTTTCTCATTTAAACTCCTTAGTGCAAAAGTCAGCAAATATGTCCGGTTTGGGGTATTGGCCCTAAAAACTATAAATATTTAGTTCCACTCTCTTTAAGACCCAAATTGTCTTGGTGAGCTAATACGTCCTATTTGGGGGTTGTTATGGTGGTGGGACGTCCGCTAGACAGTTCGCCCCTAATATTGATATCAGATACGTGGTCTACTCTCACAAACCTTTAATTTGAGCCCCATATTTCTATAGTCGGCAAACATGACCGGCTTTGGGGGTGTTTTTGGGGGGATGGGCGGCCACTTAGTGAGTTGGCCTTGAAAATATATATCGGATTCGTGTTCTACTTTAAAAACCCTCTTATTTGAGCCTCATATTGCAATAGTCAGAAAATACTTACTATTTGGGTGGTGTTGTGGGGGTGGGGAGGCCCCATAGACACTTCTCCCGAATATTGATATCAAATTCGTGCTTTACTCCCAAAGACCTTTCATTTGAGCCACATATTGCTATGGTCGTAAATTTGTCCCTTTGGGGGATGTTTTTGGTGAGAGGCGGCCCCCCAAAACTTGGTCCCATAATTGGATATCAGATTCGTATTCTACATTCAAATACCTTTTATTTAAGCCCCATATTTCCATGGTCAGTAAATAAGTCAAGTTTGGGGGCGTTTTGTGAAAGGGGTGTTCCCCCAGAAACGTGGTCCCACATTTGGATATCAGATTCGTATTCTACTCGCAAATACCTTTCATTTGAGTCCCATATTGCCATGGTCGGTAAATATGTCCGATTTAGAGGTGTTTTGGGGCTTGGGGTGGTCCCCTTAGCACTTGGTCCGACAATTGGATATCAGATACGTTTTCTTATCCTAAATACCTTTCATTTGAGTCCCATATTGTCTTGATTGGTCTAAATATATGTTTGATAGGTTTTAGGGTGGGGAAGCCCCCCTAAGTACCCCATCCGAAATTTGGATACCAAATTTTTATTTTTAGGGTACTATATGAGACCACAGAAAATTTCGCTTAAATCGCACCACCCATCTCAGATATCAAAAAATTTAGTACCCTATTTTCACCACGGGATCATTATGCACCATCTGTGGAAATTTCAAGAAAATCGGTTCAGCCGTTTCTGAGTCTATAAGGAACACACAAACATACAAACAAACAAACAAGCAAACCTACAAAAAAACACAAATTGATTTTTATATATAAGATGAAAACTTAAAAAAGGAGGAAAAAATATAAAATTTAAAAAAAATATTTTTTTAATCAACTTTTTTTTTAAATTTTCCCTAAAATATTGACTTTGATGAGCTATAACTATGCACCTTCAAACTTTCGTTTCATAGCCTGAACAGTTAACTTTCATGTGTCGTTCATTCATTTAGTTATCTTAATTAATTCGACACTTCCACCTACGTCGAAGCTGCAACGGTTGATGAGGAAAGACAAAGGTACTAATAGGGTGGGATGCGAACTCTCACCACATTTCGTGGGGCAGTAACGACATTAATTATTGGTAATACCACTACTCTTTGTTAATAGGATTATGGAGGAGGTTTTAGTTGTGACAATATGTTTGGAAAATCTAATCGATGAGGTTCAGGATTGGAGGGTCTCCATGGATTCCATGCATTCCTTCTCAGACCATCGCTAAATTAGGTTTAGAATACCAACTGGTCAAATTTCGGAAGACTACTCAGAAGAAGAATTGGGCAAGATAATTTAAATTGTCCAAGCAAAGTAGCCATTGACGACAATGTCTATAGGATTACGACTGCCCTAGTGGAGTCTTTTGAAGATAGTCGTGCTCTTTGAGAAAGGAAATCAGAGCGAAACAAAAACCAGGACTACTAAAGCGACAAAACGTGCCTCCTGGAAGCTTTTTTGCGACCAGGTCGATAGCGTTTATGACGCCGCCAAGATTAAAAAATTTACTCTCAAAAACCCATGTCCATACTGAGACGTTAATAGACGACTCACTCACATGAGAGCAAAGACATCGAATGACATTTTGAAGCTTTTGATGAAAACTTATTTTCCACAGGAAACGACGGGACTCACTGAAACACCGGAATCTTGGAATACTGAGGTTGATCGAAGGTTTATCATAACTTCAAACCATTTAAGTCACACGGACCTGATGGAATATTTCCGGCGTTACTACAAAAGGAGGCCGACTATTTCAGCATGCCTAGGACTTGCATATACTCCGAAAGCCTGACAGGAGGCAAGGGTGGTGTTTATACCCAAGCCCGGGAAGGCAAGTAATGCGTCACTGCCCTGCAAGAGGTTGTGTATAAAGTAGAAAATGCCAAGAGGTACACATTGGCGGCTTGCATTGACATCGGGGGTCGTTTAATAAGGTGCGGGCCGACACATTAATCTAATCCTTAGACCAGTACCGGGCGGGTCGGGTCCTTAGACACTGGATAAACCATATGCTAAGGAACAAATGGATAAATTGCGGGTCCCATGACATAAATATAAGGTAGATCGAGACACCGGCACGCCACAGGGGGGCATTTTATCGCCACTACTTTGGATGACCACCATACATAACCTATTACGGTAAGGATCCGAACCAGCTATGCGGAAGGGCTGAAAGGGTCTTGCATATGGCATATGACTGGGCTAGACCCAGAGCTCTCAATGTTTATCCAGAGAAGACTGAAATATGCCTGTTCACGAGGAAGTCGATGGTGTACCAATTTACCGCACCACGTTTCCTCTATAAAACGAATTCGATATCTGACAAGGTCGTATACTTAGGAGTGCTCTTGGATAGGAAACTTATTTGGAAAAATCACATTCAGGAGCATACTGAGAAAGCTAACAAATGTTGGGCACTATGTAGATGGGTCGTAGGCTAGAAATGGGGTATGAATACGAGGATAGCCCACTGGCTCTGCAGGAGCGTGATTAGACTAATATTTACTTACGCCTCAGTAGATTGGTAGACTGCTATGGAGAACAAGTGCACATTAGGACCTTACAAAGGGTTCAGAGAACATGTCTTGGTATAGGCAGCGCCAATGTGAGGCAGCCACTGCGGCTATGAGACTTAAGGCTATGGGAGAATGGATAGAGGATGGGAGCTCACCATACCATCGCGGCAAATAGAGTTGACGAAAGGACAACTGGATGGAAGGGAAGCGGTTTCCGATCGAATACCTGAGACGACACATGAGGTCGAGTGCGAGGCACTGATGCCAGCGGCACAGACTTGAATTGACGGAATCCTGGTATTGCCATCTGGAAGATCATGCTATACAGATGGGTCATAGCTAGAGGACAGAGCGGGCCTGGGGGTCTACATTGATAACCCAGGAACTGAAATCTGTTTTCGACTGCCTGACCATAATACGGTCCTGCAGGTGGAGATCCGGGCGATCACGGAATGCGTGAGGTGGTGTGGTGTTAACGCGAGGACGTCGAGTGTAAACATCTTTAAGGACAGCGTTTGCAAGAAGATAAATTTACAACGTCGTCTTAATATTGTGGTCGAGTGCGAGGCACAAATGCCAGCGGCACAGTCTTGAATTGACGGAAACCTGGTATTGCCATCTGGAAGATCATGATATACAGATGGGTCATAGCTAGAGGACAGAGTGGGCCTGGGGGTTTACATTGATAACCCAGGAACTGAGATCTGTTTTAGAATGTCTGACCATTATACGGTCCTGCAGAGATCCGGGCGATCACTGAATGACTGAGGTGGTGTGCGAGGACGTCGAGAGTAATATTTAGCCTATTTACGGATAGTAAAATGTCCACAAGGACATTTACAACCAGGAGGGTAAGGTTACGAACAGTGTTGCAGTGTAAGAAGGAGATTAACTCCTTCTCTGAGGATGGCACAATCCGCATCGTTGCGGTGCGGGCCATAACGGAGTAAGGGGGAATGAAAGTGCAGACGATTTGGTAGTGGAGGCCAGAGAACTGGCGTCAATAAACTTGGTTAACCTGAAGCCTTTAGAGTCGACGAAGTCCGATTTAAGGGCGTGGGCGACGAACACTGTGAAACAGCGAAACAGTCGATAGGACGGCGAAAATCCTATGGGGTGACCCGGATCGTGAGAGGATGAGGCTAATACTAAAGGGAAGTAAGAAGAATTCCAGTTTAGCTTTTGGTATCATAGCAAGACACATTGGACTACGATCTCACTTATGCAACATCGGTGTGACAATTGATAGCATGTATAGGGCATGTGAGGAAGATGATGAGACTTTGGAACATTTGCTATGTCACTGCCCGCTTTCGCGGCTACCAGACACCGGTATTTAGGTGGGGACACAATGCCAGACATGAATCAACTTAGGGGAGTGGTATGAAAAACAATTAAGCATTTGTAAGTAGCACGGAATTCCTAACTTAAAATTTTCATAGTCGAGGCTACTTTTTATACCCTCCACCATAGGATAGGGGGTATACTAATTTCGTCATTCTGTTTGTAACTACTCGAAATATTCGTCTGAGACCCCATAAAGAATATATATTCTTGATCGTCGCGACATTTTATGTCGATCTAGCCGTGTCCGTCCGTCTGTCCGTCTGTCTGTCGAAAGCACGCTAACTTCCGAAGGAATAAAGCTAGCCGCTTGAAATTTTGCACAAATACTTCTTATTAGTGTAGGTCGGTTGATATTGTAAATGGGCCATATCGGTCCATGTTTTGATATAGCTGCCATATAAACCGACCTTGGGTCTTGACTTCTTGAGCCTCTAGAGTGCGCAATTCTTATCCGATTGGAATGAAATTTTGTACGACGTGTTTTGTTATGATATCCAACAACATATCCTGGTATAGCTGTCATATAAACCGATCTTGGGTCTAGAATTCTTGAGCTTCTAGAGGTCGCAATTATTATCCGATTTGCCTGAAATTTTGTACGACGGATCCTCTCATGACCATCAACATACGTGTTTATTTTGGTCTGAATCGGTCTATAGCCCGATACAGCTCTCATATAAATCGATCTCTCTATTTTACTTCTTGAGCCCCCAAAGGACGCAATTTTTATTCGAATTGGCTGACATTTTACACATGTCTCAAACATATAATTTAATTGTGGTCCAAACCGGACCATATTTTGATATCGCTCTAATAGCAGAGCATATTTTTTCTTATATCCTTTTTTGCCTAAGAAGAGATGCCGGGAAAAGAACTCGGCAAATGCGATCCATGTCGGCCCGGCCGAACTTAGTACGCTCTTACTTGTTTTGATTGATTACTTTAGACATTTTTTTTAGAAATTTTGTTGGAAGAGAAGGATTTTTATTTGTGGAATATTACTGTAAAGAAGCTACCTGATCCATCATTGGCATACATTTCAGGCAAGTTGGATAATAATTGCGACCTCTAGAGGGTAAAGAAGTCATGATCCCAGGTCTCTTCATATGGCAGCTAAAGGGTGATTTTTTTGAGGTTAGGATTTTCATGCATTAGTATTTGACAGATCACGTGGGATTTCAGACATGGTGTCAAAGAGAAAGATGCTCAGTATGCTTTGACATTTCATCATGAATAGACTTACTAACGAGCAACGCTTGCAAATCATTGAATTTTATTACCAAAATCAGTGTTCGGTTCGAAATGTGTTCAAATTTTGACAAATTTTGTTCAGCGATGAGGCTCATTTCTGGTTGAATGGCTACGTAAATAAGCAAAATTGCCGCAATTGGAGTGAAGAGCAACCAGAAGCCGTTCTAGAACTGCCCATGCATCCCGAAAAATGCACTGTTTGGTGTGGTTTGTACGCTGGTGGAATCATTGGACCGTATTTTTTCAAAGATGCTGTTGGACGCAACGTTACGGTGAATGAACACATTTCGAACCGAACACTGATTTTGGTAATAAAATTCAATGATTTGCAAGCGTTGCTCGTTAGTAAGTCTATTCATGATGAAATGTCAAAGCATACTGAGCATCTTTCTCTTTGACACCATGTCTGAAATCCCACGTGATCTGTCAAATACTAATGCATGAAAATCCTAACCTCAAAAAAATCACCCTTTATATCGGGTTATGAACCGATTTGAACCTTATTGGGCAAAGTTGTTGAAAGTAAGAATAAATACGTCATGCAAACTTCCGGATAGGAATTTCGCCCTCTAGAAGCTCAAGAAGTCAAGTCCCCAGATCCGTTTATATAACAGATATATCAGGTTATGCACCCATTTGAACCATACTTGACACAGTTGTTACTTCGTGCAAAAATTCTTTCAACCGGGTAAGAATTGCGCCCTCTAGAGGCTCAAGAAGTCAAGACCCAAGATCGGTTTACATGACAGCTATATCAGGCTATGAACCGATTTGAATCATACTTGGCACAGTTGTTGGATACCATAACAAAACACGTCGTGCAAAATTTTATCCCAATCGGATAAAAATTGCGCACTATAGAGGCTCAAGAAGTCAAGACCCAAAATCGGCTTATATGGCAGCTATATTAGGTTATGGACCGATTTGAACCATACTTGGCATAGTTGTTGGATATCATAACAGAACACGTCGTGCAAAATTTCATTCCAATCGGATAAAAACTTCCCACTCTAGAGGCTCAAGAAGTCCAGACCCAAGATCCCTTTATATGGCAGCTATATCAAAAAATTAACCGATATAGCCCATTTACAATACCAACCGACCTACACTAATAAGAAGAATTTGTGCAAAATTTCAAGTGGCTAGCTTTACTCCTTCGGAAGTTAGCGCGCTTTCGACAGACGGACGGACTGACATGGCTAGATCGACATAAAATGTCGCGACGATCAAGAATATATATACTTTATGGGGTCTCAGACGAATATTTCGAGTAGTTACAAACAGAATGACGAAATAAGTATACCCCCCTTCCTATGGTGGAGGGTATAAAAAAACTTTTTATACCAACCACCGAAGGATGGGTGTATATTCATTTTCTAATTCCGTTTGCAACACGTCGAAATAGCTTTTTCTGACCCTTTAAAGTATATTATATTCTTGATCGTCGTAAAAATCCAATACGATCTAGCTATGTCTGTCCGTCTGTCTGTCTTTATATTGAAATCACGCTACAGTTTTTAAAGATATAGGTACTGAGCTGGAACTTTGTCCATAAGTACATTAAGTTCGCAGATGGGCTATATCGGGCTATATTTTAAACTAGCCCTTCTATAGGCCGATCCGCCGATTTAAGTTCCAAGGCCTATAAAAACCCATATTTATCGTCCGGTTTTGCGAACATTTTTGAGAGTTAGTTGTGTAAGGCCCTTCGACATTATTCTTCTATTTGGCTCAGATCAGTCCAGATTTGGATATAGCTGCCATATATACGGATCTCTCAATTTCTTAATTTAAGGGCTTGGGCCCATAAAAGGCGCAATTTAGGACATTGAGTTGATTTAGGCCCTTCAATATTCTTTTTCAATATGGTCTTTTTTTGGATATAGCTGCCATATAGACCGATCTCTCGATTTAACGTCTTAGTCCATAAAAGGCACATTTATTGTCCGATTTCGCTGAAATTTGACACGGTGACTTATGATAGGCTTTTCGGTATCCGTATCCTATATGAATCCGATCGGTCAATATTTGGATATAGCTACCAAAGAGACTAATATTTTGTTCATAAAATTGAACATTGACTTATATTTATTAGACCACTCAATGTCCAATTATGACGAAAGGTGATTTACATATATACCCGAGGTGGTGGGTATCCAAAGTTCGGCCCCGCCGAACTTAATATCTTTTTTTCTTGTTGTTTTTTGGGATTCTCTAATGGACATACTCTTAGGCCTGTTATCGCCTTGTTAAACGCTGTTCCACAGCGACGAAACGTTTCGCATTCACCAAGCCTTCTGATAGCAGTCGTCTAGTTCCTACAAGCCAATTCATTTGCCCTTTTGTTTCCCTTTACGTTTTTCCGTCGTGAGTTCGAATTCCAACTGGTCTGTCGCTGAGAGTGAGACTGTTTACAAAAAAAAACCTTATCCTAATCTACTTCGCTAAAGCTCGGCATCCAATGTGGATCGTGCCATCTTTAAGCAAGGCTTTAATCTTCTCCTTAGACTCCCAGACTGTTAGTGACCTTACCGTCCTGGGTGTTATTGCCTTGTTGGAGAGTGAATATCCGTAAAGAAGTTCACACTCGACGTCCGCGCATTAACAATATACCACCACACGCATTCCACGTATTATTGTCGAAAACATATCTCAGTCCCTGGGTCCTCAAAAAATTCTTAGAATTCTCAGGCCCACTATGTCTTCTAGCTTTGATCCGTATGTGTAGCAAAAGCTTCAAAATGACAATACATGATTCTATCAATCCAAGACTATACCGCTGACAGCAGTGCCCTGAGCTTGACCTCAAGTGTCGTCAAAGGTATATGATTCGAAACCTTTTCCATTCCTTTCAGAATTCCTATGGCGATGGTATGAACTCTCCTATCGTCTATAGACTTTTCCAATGCCTTAAGTCTCATAGCCGCAATGGCTGCCTCATACTCAATCTATATGTCACTCGGACACCTCTGAAAGAGAATGAATATCGGACTGTCCTCAGAGTAGTGAACACATGCGATGCGGAGGATTTATTTGTAAATGCCACAGCTTTTCCTGTGAGTTCCCTATTTTAACACTTTGAGTTTTATCCAATTGATTAGTCTTTTCCAACATGATTGCCATAAAATGCTTGTTTACCATACTCAAAACCCTCTTGTGAAGACCAACTTAAGATAGTATTTTAAAAAATTTCACTATTTTCTCGAATGCCAAAGCGCCACATTAATTTGACACGGCGAAACCCTCGTAGCAAGTTGGGCCTTCAAGCGTTTCCTGTGCTAGAAATGCATTGAATTTCAATGCAAGTGGAGAGAGATAAACAAGGGAAAAATTACCACAATAAACCTTGGGGACAAAGCTCAACAATAGTCATTTATTAAAATGTGTCATAAAAGACTGAGACTATGAAAAAAAAAAACATATTCTTTGGCTCCAACATAACGCCTTTCCAAGTAGAGAAAAGGAAGTAGAAGGTCACGTTGTCACTGGTTCGTTCTTTATCCAATGAAATTACTTGCTAAATCAGCATATGGTTTAACACTCCCTTCGCTTATCCAACCCGCAAAAAGACCCCCAGCAAAACTTACGCCCAAGTGTCCATCATCGTCATTACACTCACATCTTGCATTGGCGTCCATGGTACCGTCATCATTAGCTGGCCTGATGATGACCATCGATCAAAACTGTCAGCGCTGTCAATCAACTTTTCGTTATTTATAGCCTAAGGTTAAAGGAAGACGTCACATTGCTCAAATTGTTTCGACAAGAAACTGCTGGAAATTGCCACGATATTCGCCTTTGTCTTTGGTTTTGTCGCCGCCATTAGTTTCTGATACAGAAATCAGAAGCAAATCAGAACACCAGTCAGAAGTAACCATAGCATATCCCCAATGGAATATTTTTTTGTTGTGGATAAGTCAAACAAGCGTCAGTGTAATTTTGTTGGTTTTGCGATGTGTGATGAATATGCCACAGCCAGTTACCCATACGAAGGAACAGTGGTTCCATTTTTAGTTATTAAGTATATGTATGATAGACCAGTAAGTCTTAACTTTATTAGTAGCACGGCAACGGGGTGAATAAGGTCCTTTTATCGGTCAGTTAAGGAATTTTCGCGATCAGTTAAGGCCTTTTCACGTTTCAGTAACAGGAAACAACAAAAATGTACCGGGTTCGTTTAGTAATTTCCCATTGCATATACATGTTTAAAGACGTCTTCCCAATATTGTTACCACAATACCAAAGGTGTACTATTCGTGACTCCAGGAAGTAGTTTAAGGCAATCACACCATATCTGTCTGGTGGAAAAACTCTTTAAATTAAGCCTGAAACTTGTTCTCAAATTTAATATTTGTTCCCAAATGGGTCCAATATTGCCTCGATGGACCTAGGTGTTCGATCTTAGAAACTCGCTTTTTGTTGAAAGCGGTAGGATCCGCCTCCAATTTGGGGAAAAAAAAGTAAAAGCGTGCTAAGTTCGGCCGGGCCGAATCTTATATACCCTCCACCATGGATCGCATTTGTCGAGTTCTTTTCCCGGCATCTCTTCTTAGGCAAAAAAAGGATATAAGAAAAGATTTGCTCTGCTATTAGAGCGATATCAAGATATGGTCCGGTTTGGACCACAATTAAATTATATGTTGGAGACCTGTGTAAAATGTCAGCCAATTCGAATAAGAATTGCGCCCTTTGTGGGCTCAAGAAGTAAAATAGAGAGATCGATTTATATGGGAGCTGTATCGGGCTATATACCGATTCAGACCATAATAAACACGTATGTTAATGGTCATGAGAGAATCCGTCGTACAAAATTTCAGGCAAATCGGACAATAATTGCGACCTCTAGAGGCTCAAGAAGTCAAGATCCCAGATCGGTTTATATGGCAGCTATATCAGGCTATGGACCGGTTTGAGCCATATTTGGCACAGTTGTTGGATATCATAACAAAATACTACGTGCTAAAATTCATTCAAATTGGATAAGAATTGCGCCCTCTAGAGGCTCAAGAAGTCAAGACCCAAGATCGGTTTATATGACAGCTATATAAGGTTATAGACCGATTCGAACCATACTTGGCACAGTTGTTGGATGTCATAACAAAACACGTCGTGCAAAATTTCATTCCAATCGGATAAGAATTGCGCACTCTAGAGGCTCAAGAAGTCAAAACCCCTGATCGGTGTATTTGGCAGCTATATCAGGTTATGAACCGATTTGAACCATACCCGGCACAGTTATTGGATATCATAACAAAACACGTCGTGCAAAATTTCATTCCAATCGGATAAGAATTGCGCACTCTAGAGGCTCAAGAAGTCAAGACCCAAGATCGGTTTATAAGGCAGCTATATCAGGTTATAAACCGATTTGAACCATACTTGGCACAGTTGTTGGATGTCATAACAAAACACGTCGTGCAAAATTTCATCCCAATCGGATAAGAATTGCGCACTCTAGAGGCTCAAGAAGTCCAGACCCAAGATCGGTTTATATGGCAGCTATATCAAAACATGGACCGATATGGCCCATTTACAATACCAACCGACCTATACAAATAAGAAGAATTTGTGCAAAATTTCAAGCGGCTAGCTTTACTCCTTCGAAAGTTAGAGTGCTTTCGACAGACAGACGGACGGACATGGCTAGATCGACATAAAATTTCACGACGATCAAGAATATATATAGTTAATGGGGTCTCAGACGAATATTTCGAGTAGTTACAATCAGAATGACGAAATTAGTATACCCCCCATCTTATGGTGGAGGGTATAAAAACATGAAATACCCTATTTTTACCAAGGGCCTTCAGTTGTGAAAATCAACCCAACTAGTTTTGACTTGTCGATTAAACCTACCCAAAAGGTTTAAAGTAAGGATATACTCCGAAAGCAAGGGTGGTATACGTACACAATCCCAGCCCGGCATAACAAATTATGCGACACCAAAGGCTTACAGACCCACTCGCCTGACGTCCCTTCTATTCAAAACCATGGAACTTATTGTGGATACCATGATAAGGAGTAAGATATCTAGCAAATTTCTCAAATACAAACAGCATGCCTATATCAAGGGAATGTGAGTGAATACCACCCTCCACAAGGTTGTGCATAAAATGGAAGAATCCTTTGATGCTAGGAAGTGCAAATTGGCGGTACGAATTGACATCAAGTGGGCTTTTAATGATTTGGGGACGGGTGGACCAGGTCCTTAGCGATTGGAAAAACCATGCGTTGATAAATTGTGGGTGCCATGACATAAGGAGAAAATGGAACAGGGCACTCCACATTGTGGTCATTTCATTGGCATTTCTTAGGGTGAATATCATAAACAAGTAAGAGCGTGCTAAGTTCGGCCGGGCCGAATCTTATAAACCCTCCACCATTGATCGCATTTGTCGAGTTCTATGTGCGGTATCTCTTTTTAGACAAACTTAGAATATTGAATAAGAACTGTTATGCTATTGGAGCTATATCAAGTTGTAGTCGATTCGGACCATAAATGAATGCTGAACATTGTAGAAGTCATTGTGTAATATTTCAGTTCATTCGGATAAGAATTGCGCCTTGTAGGGGCTCAAGAAGCAAAATCGAGAGAGACGTTTATATGGGAGCTGTATCATACTATTGATCGATTCCGACCATATTAGACACGTATGTTGAAAGTCATAAGAGAAGCCGTTGTACAAAATTTCTGCCAAATCGGGAGAGAGTTCCGCGCTCTAGAGGCTCAAGAAGTCAAAATCCCAGATCGATTTATATGGCAGGTATATCATGTTCTATACCGATTTACGCCATACTTAGCACAGTTATTGGAAGTCATAACAAAACAACTCATGCTAAATTTCAGCCAAATCGGATGAGAAATGCGCGCACTATTGGCTCACGAAGTCAAGATCCAAGATCGGTTTATATGACAGCTATACCAGATTATGAACCGATTTGAATCATACTTAAAACAGTTGTTGGAAGTGCTACCAAAACACTACGTGCAAATTTTCAGTTAAATCGGACGAGAATTGTGCCCTCTAGAGTCTCAAGAAGTCAAGACCCAAGATCGGTTCATATGGCAGCTATATCAAAGCAGGACCGATTAAAAATATACTAAACGTTGTTGTTGGAAGTGCTACCAGAACACTACATGCAAAATTTTAGTTAAATCGGACGAGAATTGCGCCCTCTAGAGGCTCAAGAAGTCAAAACCCAAGATCGGTTTATATGGCAGCTATATCAAAACATGGCCCGATTTGGCCCATTTACAATACCAACCGACCTACACTAATAAAAAGTATTTGTGCAAAATTTCAAGCGGCTAGCTTTACTCCTTCGGAAGTTAGCGTGTATATATACTTTATGGGGTCTTAGACTTACTTACGCATCAGTAGTTTGGTGTACTGCGATGGAGAAAATATAGGTACAACAAGAAGATTACTGGCTTAAGTGTATATCCATAGTGGTATGGGGCGGATTAACATTAGCACCCTCTTCTAAACCTAACCTAAGGAAAATACAATATGTACAGGTAACATTTGCTCTTGGAATAGGGGGCCATTAAAGATATCTGACCTATAGACGGACTAAAATCGATTGGGACCATACTTGGCTTGGATGTTGGAGGCCATAGTAGAAGTCATTGCGCAAAAATTTGGCCAAATCCGATAATAATTGTGCCTTAAAGGAGTTCAGGGAGTAAAATCGGGAGATTGCTTTATATAGGAGCTATATCAGGTTATAATTCAATTACAACCTGACTAAATTTGGCACATATGTTGAAGTCGTTGTGCAAATGTCAGCTAAATCTGAAAAGAACTGCGACCTCTAAGTGCTCGGGAATTATAAGCGGGTATTCGGTTCAAATGGGAGCTAATTAGGTTTTGATCCGATTCAAACTATACTTGGCACATATGTTAAACGTCATAGAAAACGTTGTAGTACCAAATTTCAGCCAAATCGGATAAGAATTGCGCCCTCTATAGGCTCAAGAAGTCAAGATCCGTGAATGGTTTATATGGGAGCTATTCAAAAATGAACCTATATGGCCCATTTATAATCAACAACGACCTACACCAAAAAAAGTATTTGTGAAAAATTTTAAGCGCCTAGCTTTACCTCTTTGAAAGTTTGCGTGCTTTTGACAGACAGATAGGCAGACGAACCGATATGGCTAGGTCGATTTACGATGTCATGACAACCACGAGTATGTAGTTGTAGACCAATATTTCGACTCGGCTATAAAGCAAAGGCCCTTTATCATTGAGCTTAAATTTGAATCGGACCGCAATCATTGATATAGGAGAAGTTTGTCTCTGTTTTTTAATGCGTTTGTGACGCAGCCACTGCGTCTGTGAGACTTAAGCGATGGGAGAATGGATATCGGATAGGAGCAGGGCACACCTAACAGGTATATTCGAGGCGATGATAGGAAACCAGGGAAGATCGGATCGGTCGATTGAGTCGAGGTCGAGTGCGAAGCAGTGCAGCCATCGGCACTGTCTTGGATTGACAGAATTTTGGTGTTGCTTTCTTTAAATTTATGCAATATGTAAGGATCAAAGCTAGAGGACAGAGTGGACATGGGGCTCTGCATTGAGAACCCACGGACTGAGATCTGTTTCCGATTGTCTGACTTTCAGGCGGAGATCCGGACGATCGAAGAGTGTGTGAGGTGGAGGACATCGAGTGTGTACATCCTTATGGATTTAGATTTAAAGATATTGAGGTGTATTTATGCCAAATATGCCTTATTGCACTGAATTGTACAAACTTCAAGTGTGTTTATCTCAAAATCAATAAAGTAGCGTATGCAAGAAGATAAATTTACAACGTCGTCTTAATATTGTGGTCGAGTGTGAGGCACTAATGCCAGCGGCACAGTCTTGAATTGACGGAAACCTGGTATTGCCATCTGGAAGATCGTGCTATACAGATGGCCTCATAGCTAGAGGACAGAAAGGGCCTGGGGTCTACATTGATAACCCAGGAACTGAGATCTGTTTTCGGCTGCCTGACCATAATACGGCCCTGCAGGTGGAGATCCGGGCGATCACGGAATGAGTGATTTGGTGTGATGTTAACGCGACGACGCCGAGTGTAAACATCTTTGAGGACAGCGTTTGCAAGAAGATAAATTTACAACGTCGTCTTAATATTGTGGTCGAGTGCGAGGCACTAATGCCAGCGGCACAGTCTTGAATTGACGAAAACCTGGTATTGCCATCTGGAAGATCATGCTATACAGATGGGTCATAGCTAG
Source organism: Stomoxys calcitrans (assembly GCF_963082655.1). Taxonomy (NCBI): domain Eukaryota; kingdom Metazoa; phylum Arthropoda; class Insecta; order Diptera; family Muscidae; genus Stomoxys; species Stomoxys calcitrans. The sequence goes on from NC_081554.1 coordinate 129,466,781, forward strand.
AGGACAGAGTGGGCCCAGGAACTGAGATATGTTTTCGACTGTCTGACCATAATACAGTCCTGCAGGTGGAGATCCGGGCGATCACGGAATGCGTGAGGTGGTGTGATGTTAAGGCGAGGACGTCGAGTATAAAAATCTTTAAGGACAGTAAAGTGGCCATAATAGCAATAACAGTCCATTAATCCGTAGTCTACCTACCGAAAGCTACCAGATATGAGATTATGAGTTCAAACCTCTGAGGCGACAAAATTGCACTCCATATGTCGTACCTCCGTATCCGTTGAATTTTATGTGTAGTTGTGAGTTGACCTAAAAATTAAAGACTTGGCTGTGCGCTCTATGAAGTCCAGTTTTCCCGCAAAATTAATAAAATTGCTTTTAGGGTAATAGTAGAGTGAGTGACAGGGAGAACCAGATCCAGCAGCATGAGCCGACCCAATAAAATAAAACCAACCAACCCAGCAAAGCTATGCACCAAAGCATATTTGGTAGTGGTTTCATAGTTTTGTGTTGCTTATGAATAATATTGTTGTTTTTGTTATATGTTGGTTTTTATAGCGAGTGCCTTTCGACAACAATTTTTTTATTTTGGGTCGTTGAGTCTCAAAATTAATTGTTGCAGGAAAATTAACCCTATATCGACCTTTTCTTGAGCTCACCAAAGACTAATTTTCCATCAAATATCTGTGATATCTGAGGGGTGAATTATTTCCGCTTCTCCAATATACATGCAGAATACCTTATATAGCCGCATCTTCAGGCCCAACAATCATATTGGTCGATCTTTTGATTTGATATCACAATATGGTGAGTTTAAGATCCGTGATATTTTTATTTTATATGCTACACTTTAATTATATATTTTCAGTTGTTTTATGTTTTTATTTCACTGTGCCTCCCTGCCAGCAGGGAGCTAACAACACATTAATACATTTTTTGTGTTATGTTTTGTTCATTACCGACATCGTCCATCATGTGGACGTTGATATCTTTGAATGATGGGCAAGCGTAAGCTGTGGATTTGTTTTTTCGACCAACAAGCAACCAAAAGAGGGGCAGTTGCTGCATTTTGTGGCCTGTTTCTAGAATCGGAGTATGAGTAAATGACTAGCGGCTGGGCCGCTGATGGTGGCGACAATGACGCGGAAAACGACTATGGCGGCGTTAAAATCTAAACACTATGGTCATTATTTGGGCGCTCACAATATTTCTTCTCAAAACGAAACCGATGGCGTCAATGTCTTTATACACATCCGCCACCGATTCCCTTTCAACATATAATGATGGGGTTTGCCAAAAGCGATGAGCCTTCTTTAACGGAAGAATCTGAAGGGGAGCGGATATTGACGGCGTCATGGCTTGCCACTACAAGTTTACCATAGTTTATAAAATTCCACAATTATTGTATTTTTTCTGTTGTTTGTTTTGAACTTATGTTGCTACTTGTTCCCATTCATAGCGAAATCCATCACAATGTTCTTCAACGAGAATTTGGCGTTTTTGAATCTTTTGATTTGATAAACAAACCGAACCAGTAGAAGGACCATTGGCTGCCGACATGTAAAGCTGATAGGTTTAACATACATTACTATGGACTAATTATAGGGCACATGCCAAAAAATATTGAAGTGCGTCAGTAAGGCATGTAAGGAAGAAAGCAAACAAAAACCAGTAGGGAACATATCGGATGAAAGATATAAATGGGAGCTACATATATTGGGTTGCCCAAAAAGTAATTGCTGATTTTTCATATAGTCGGCGTTGACAAATTTTAAGCATTAATCGAATTGGATCGTCATGAAACTGAGCGTGAGATAGGAGAGAAGTTAAATATACCAAAATCAACCGTTCATTATCTCATAAAAAGTCTTGGACTGGTGAAAAAGCTTGATATTTGGGTACGCCCAAACCGAATCAACGCTTGTGATATGCACCTTAAACGCAATGAATTCGATCCGTTTTTAAAACGAATCATAACTGGAGATGAAAAATGGATTGTTTACAACAACGTTAGTCGAAAACGATCATGGTCCAAGCATGGTGAACCAGCTTAAACCACTTCAAAGGCTGATATCCACCAAAAGAAGGTTATGCAGTCTGTTTGGTGGGATTGGAAGGGTGTGGTACATTTTGAGCTGCTTCCAAGGAACCAAACTATTAATTCGGATGCTTACTGTCAACAATTGGACAAATTGAATACAGCCATCAAGGAGAAGCGACCAGAATTGGTCAATCGTAAAGGTGTCATATTCCACCAGGACAACGCTAGACCGCACACATCTTTGGTCACTCGCCAAAAACTGAGTGAGCTTGGCTGGGAACTTTTGATGCATCCACCATATAGCCCTGACCTTGCACCATCAGACTACCATTTATTTCGATCTTTGCAGAACTCCTTGAATGGTAAAACTTTCGGCAATGATGAGGCTATAAAATCGCACTTGGTTCAGTTTTTTGCAGATAAAGGCCAGAAGTTCTATGAGCGTGGAATACTAAATTTTCCAGGAAGATGGCAAAAGGTTATCGAACAAAATCGCATTTGTCGAGTTCTTTTCCCGGCATCTCTTCTTAGGCAAAAAAAAAGGATATAAGAAAAGATTTGCTCTGCTATTAGAGCGATATTAAGATATGGTAAGATTTGGACCACAGTTAAATTATGTTTATGTTGGAGACCTGTGTAAAATGTCAGCCATTTCGAATAAGAATTGCGCTCTTTGTGGGCTCAAGAAGTAAAATATAGAGATCGCTTTATATGGGAGCTGTATCGGGCTATAGACCGATTCTGAACATAATAAACACGTATGTTAATGGTCATGAGAGAATCCGTCGTGCAAAATTTCAGGCAAATCGGATAATAATTGCGACCTCTAGAGGCTCAAGAAGTCAAGTCCCAGATCTGTTTATATGACAGCTATATCAGGTTATGAACCGATTTGAACCATATTTGGCACAGTTGTTGAATATCATAACAAAACACGTCGTGCAAAATTTCATTCCAATCGGATAAGAATTGCGCACTCTAGAGGCTCAAGAAGTCAAGACCCCAGATCGGTTTATATGGCAGCTATATCAGGTTATGGACCGATTTGAACCATACGTGACACAGTTGTTGGACATAATAACGAACACGTCGTGCAAAATTTCATTCCAATCGGATAAGAATTGCGCCTTCTAAAAGCTCAAGAAGTCAAGACCCAAGATCGGTTTATATAGCAGCTATATCAGGTTATGGACCAATTTGAACGAAACTTCGCAAAGCTGTTGGAAGTGATATCAAAACACTTTGTGCAAAATTTCATACAAATTGGATGAGAATTGCGCCCTCTAGAGGCTCAAGAATTCAAGACCCAAGATCGGTTTATATGGCAGCTATATCCAAACATGGACCGATTTGGCCCATTTACAATCCCAAACGACGTACAACAATAAGAAGTATTTGTGCAAAATTTCAAGCGGCTAGCTCTACTCCTTCAGAAGTTAGCGTGCTTTCGACAGACAGACAGATGGACGGATAGACGGACGGACATGGCTAGATCGACTTAAAATGTCGCGACGATCAAGAATATATATACTTTACGGGGTCTCAGACGAACATTTCGAGTAGTTACAAACAGAATGACGAAATTAGTATACCCCCCATCCTATGGTGGAGGGTATAATAAAACAAGTAAAAGCGTGCTAAGTTCGGCCGGGCCGAATCTTATATACCCTCCACCATGGGTCGCATTTGTCAAGTTCTTTTCCCGGCATCTCTTCTTAGGCAAAAAGGATGTAGGAAAAGATTTGCTCTGCTGTTAGAGCGATATCAAGATATGGTGCAGTTAGCACCACAATTAAATTATAAGTTGGAGTTCTGTGTAAAATGTCAGACAATTCGAATAAGAATTGCGCCCTTTGGGGGCTCAAGAAGTAAAATAGAGAGATCGATTTATATTGGAGCTGTATCGGGCTATAAACCGAATCAGATCATAATAAATACGTATGTTGATGGTCATAAGAGGATCCGTAGTACAAAATGTCAGGCAAATCGGATAATAATTGCGACCTCTAGAAGATCAATAAGTCAAGATCCCAGATCGGTTTATATGGCAGCTATATCAGGTTATAAACCGATTTGAACCACACTTAGCACAGTTGTTGGATATCATAACAAAATACTTCGTGCAAAAATGCATTCCAATCGGATACGAATTGCGCACTCTAGAGGCTCAAGAAGTCAAGATCCAAGATCGGTTTATATGACAGCTATATCAGGTTATGAACCGATTTGATGGCAGCTATATCAAAACATGGACCGATATGACCCATTTACAATACCAACTGACCTACACTAATAAGAAGTATTTGTGCAAAATTTCAAGCGGCTTTACTCCTTCGGAAGTTTGCGTGCTTTTAACAGACAGACGGACGGACATGGCTAGATCGATATAAAGTGTCGCGACGATCAAGAATATATATACTTTATGGGGTCTCAGACGAATATTTCGAGTAGTTACATTTTATTGTAAAAAATGCCCTTTGTGTTTAGAAAATTTGTCATTAAAAGGGTTTCATTGAAAAATTCTTTAAAAAAATTGCATTTAAGGCTTCTATAAAAAAATCATTGAAATTTTGTTTAAAAAATTCATTGAAATTTTGTGTTATTATATATGTTTTATTTTTACAAAAAAAAAAATCTTATATATAACAAGTAAAAGCGTGCTAAGTTCGACCGGGCCGAATCCTTTATACCCTCCACCATGGATCGCATTTTTCGAGTTCCTTTCCCGGCTTCTCTTCTTAGGCAAAAAAGGATATAAGAAAGGATTTCCTCTGCTATTAGAGCGATATCAAGATATGGGCCGGTTTGGACCACAATTAAATTATATGTTGGAGACCTGTGTAAAATGTAAGCTTATTGGAATAAGAATTTCGCCCTTTGGGGGCTCAAGAAGAAAAATAGAGAGATGGATTTGTATGGGAGCTGTATCGGGCTATAGACCGATTCAGACCATAATAAACACGTATGTTGATGGTCATGAGAGAATCCGTCGTACAAAATTTCAGGCAAATCGGATAATAATTGCGACCTCTAGAGGCTCAAGAAGTCAAGATCCAAGATCGGTTAATATGGCAGCTATATCAGGTTATGAACCGATTTGAATCATACTCAGCACAGATGTTAGATATCATAACAATGGCTATAGACCGATTCAGACCATAATAAATACGTATGTTGATGGTCATCAGAGGATCCGTCGTGCAAAATTTCATTCCAATCGGATAAGAATTACGCACTCCAGAGGCTCAAGAAATCAAGACCCAAGGTCGGTTTATATGGCAGCTATATCAAAAGATGGACCGATTTGAACCATACTCGGCACATTTGTTGAATATCATAACAAAACACGTCGCGCAAAATTTCATACCAAGCGGATAAAAATTGCGCCCTCCAGAGGCTCAAGAAGTCAAGACCCAAGATCGGTTAATATGGCAGCTATATCAAAACATGGAGCGATATAGCCCATTTACAATACCAACCGACCTACACTTATAAGAAGTATTTGTGCAAAATTTCAAGCGACTAGCTTTACTCCTTCGGAAGTCAGCGTGCTTTCGACAGAGAGACGGACGGACAGACGGACCGACAGGCGGACGGACATGGCTAGATCGACATAGAATGTCACGACGATCAAGAATATATATACTTTATGGGGTCTCAGACGAATATTTCGAGTAGTTACAAACAGAATGACTAAATTATTGTGCCCCCCATCCTATGGTGGAGGGTATAAAAATAAATTTGTGTTTGTTTGTTTGTATGTAGACTCAGAAACGGCTGAACCGATTTTCTTGAAATTTTCACAGATGGTACATAATGACCCCTTGGTGAAAATAGGGTACTACATTTTTTGATATCTGAAAGGGGGGCGGACCTCCCCCTTAGCCTAATTTTCAGAAACGCCAGATCTCGGAGATGGGTGGTGCGATTTAATATCCAAATGTGGGACCACGTTTCTGGGGGTCCACCCCTTTCCCAAAACACCCCCCAAACTGGACTTTTTTACTGACCATGGGAATATGGGGCTTAAATATAAGATATTTGAATGTAGAATACGAATCTGATATCCAAATATGGGACAAACACATCCCCCATGGGGACGACCATAGCAATATGGGGCTCAAATGAAACGTCTTTGGGTGTAAAGCACCAATTTGATATCAATATTCGGGAAAAGTGTGTATGGGGCCAACCCACCCCCACAACTATTGCAATATGAGGCTCAAATAAGAGGGTTTCTAAAGTGGAACACGAATCCGATATATATTTTCAAGGCCAACTCACTGAGTGGCCACCCATCCCCCAAAATACCCCCCAAGCCGGTCATTTTTGCCGACCATGGAAATATGAAGCTCAAATTAAAGGTTTGTGGGAGTAGACCACGTATCTGATATCAACAGTAGGGGCCAACTGTCTAGCGGACGTCCAAATATGGAGCTAAATATTCATAGTTTTTAGGGCCAATACCCCATACCGGACATATTTGCTGACTTTTGCAATAAGGATTTTAAATGAGATTAGAAAACAAATTTGGTATACAATTTTGAGGGCAATGGCAATATGGGGTACAAATAAATGATATATAGACATATGAGAATAGACCACGTTGCTGACATATTTTCAGGGCTTAGAATTTGGGGGACCACCCCACTCCCAAAAACACCCCTATATCGGGCATATTTACCGACCATGTCAATGTGGAGCTTAAATGGAGGGTAGAGCAAAAATTGATACTCATTTTCTAGGCCAATTTTCTGGGGTTCTACCCCTTTCCCAAAATATACCACAAGCTGCAATTTTTTAGTGACCATCGCAATATGGGGCTCAAATGAAGGTATTTGGGAGTATAATACGAATTTAATATCCAAATGTAGGACCATGTAATTAGGGCATCATCCCTTTTCCAAAACACCCCCAAAGGGAAAAAATTGTTCGACCATGCCAATATCTGACTCAAATGAAAGGTATTTGAGATAAGAAAACGAACTGGATAACATATTTTGGGGCCATATGTTTGGGGGACGCCTCATCCTGTAAACTCCTCTCAATCCAATGGCAATAAAAATGGTAATTGAGAGAAGAGCACGATGCTGATATTTTTTCAGGGCCAAGTATCTGGGGGACCACACCTTCCCCGAAAACACCACTAAATAAAATATCATGAGAATATCGGGCTGAAATAAAGTATTTTAAGAATGGAGTGCAGTTATAAAAAAAATATATTATTATAATATATTATAAAATTTTATTTCTACAGAAAAAAAATTTAAATTAAACAGGTAAAAGCGTGCTAAGTTCGGCCGGGCCGAATCTTATATACCCTCCACCATGGATCGCATTTGTCGAGTTCTTTTCCCGGCATCTCTTCTTAGGCAAAAAAAAGGATATAAGTAAAGATTTGCTCTGCTATTAGAGCGACATTAAGATATGGTCCGGTTTGGAACACAATTAAATTATACTTATGTTGGAGACCTGTGTAAAATATCAGCCAATTCGAATAAGAATTGCGCTCTTTGTGGGCTCAAGAAGTAAAATAGAGAGATCGATTTATATGGGAGCTGTATCAGGATATAGACCGATTCAGACCATAACAAATACGTATGTTAATGGTCATGAGAAAATCCGTCGTACAAAATTTCAGGCAAATCGGATAATAATTGCGACCTCTAGGGGCTCAAGAAGTCAAGATCCCAGATCGGTTTATATGCCAGCTATATCAGGTTATGAACCGACTTGTACTTTATTTGACATAGTTGTTGAAAGTAACAATAAAAAACGTCTTGCGAAATTTCAGCCAAATCGGATAGGAATTGCGCCCTCTAGAAGCTCAAGAAGTCAAGTCCCCAGATCTGTTTATATGACAGCTATATCAGGTTATGAACCGATTTGAACCATATTTGGCACAGTTGTTGGATATCATAACAAAATACTACGTGCCAAAATTCATTCAAATTGGATAAGAATTGCGCCCTCTAGAGGCTCAAGAAGTCAAGACCCCAGATCGGTTTATATTGCAGCTATATCAGGTTATGGACCGATTTGAACCATACTTGGCACAAATGTTGGACATAATAACGAAACACGTCGTGCAAAATTTCATTCCAATCGGATAAGAATTGCGCACTCTAGAGGCTCAAGAAGTCAAGACCCAAGATCGGTTTATATGGCAGCTATATCAGGTTATGGACCGATTTGAACCATTCTTGGCACAGTTGTTGGATATCATAACAAAACACGTCGTGAAAAATTTCATCCTAATCGGATAAGAATTGCGCACTCTAGAGGCTCAAGAAGTCAAGACCCAAGATCGGTTTATATGGCAGCTATATCAAAACATGGACCGATATGGCCCATTTACAATACCAACCGACCTACACTAATAAGAAGTATTTGTGCAACATTTCAAGCGGCTAGCTTTACTCCTTCGGAAGTTAGCGTGCTTTCGACAGACAGACGGACCGACATGGCTAGATCGATATTAAAATTTCACGACGATCAAGAATATAAATACTTTATAGGGTCTCAGACGAATATTTCGAGTAGTTACAATCAGAATGACGAAATTAGTATACCCCCCATCTTATGGTGGAGGGTATAAAAATTGCATTGAAATTTTGTTTTTGAAGAAACTTTATTAAAATCTTGTCTCTATTTAGAATTTCGACCAAAATCCATAGATATATTTGAGAAAATCTGTAGATAAATGCGCTTGCAAACGCTCTAGAAGGGAAAATCGGGTAACTTGTGTACCTGTGTTATATATCTAAATCTGAATCGATTTCTATGAAATGCACTGGTGATCAAAAGAGTGATAGAGAAACCTTCGTGCCTTTCGCGAGGATCGGTTGACAAATGACGATAATTTTGCAGTAACAGTCAAAATCGGACGAACGTACATATATATGGGAGCTATATCCAATTCTGAATCGATTTTTTCTAATTTCAATAGACTTCGTCCCTGGACCAAAAAAATACTTGTAATAAATTTGCACACAAATTAACATGGACAGACTGACAGACCGACAGACGGACAGAGCTGGTTACAGCAAACATTTAAACTAACAAATTTCTCTGGGCTTTCTCTGGATTCATCGTAGTGAACATGTATTATTTGGCCAGGCCAAAACAAAGTCTGTATCGAATTTTATTGCTGTAGGTTCTTGTAACGAAGTTAATGTTGTGTTCATTTGGTGAATTTTCCATGCATTCAATTTGGGAGTTTTTACATTAGTTACGCTTTATTGTGTGTGGCAATTTGGGTCAAAACCTTCCTCCTACTAAATGGTTAATAACTTAAGCCTTTTATCCACCGGAAATGGAACGATTTTATTCGAGTATAACTGAGTCGAATTGTCTTTCAATTGAATTGCTGCTCCCTCTTTTGTTTTTTTTTTTTTCTGATATACAGAAATGCAATTTCATATTGTTAAAAAGACAATAAAATATGCGATGACTTTTGGCAGAAAAGCTAAGCTACATCAACAACCAAGTCGGAGTTCTCTCCGTCCGTCTGTATGTCAATACGAAAAACTACAGAATGTCCAACAATTGTTTGACATGTGAGTTGTTACCTTTTGATGTATAACGGCCATCACTTTGATAGCTGCCAGATCCCAAAACTTAAACAATGGCAATGGGAGTAAAGAGACCTTGCAGGAAATGGAAATAAAACCAATTTATCTTAAGGGGGGAAAATCAGTATTTTCTTAAAGACATTCGATTCGATTACTGGAGTGAGTTTTGGAAAGGGTAGAAGGAGTCATTTTTGGACGTTACTAAGAGCGCAAGAAAATAATTTAAACATGTTGCCTAATGTATGATAAACCGAAATGTGTGACAGCTAAATGTCAAGCTATCCAACGTCAGTGGTCAATGTCATTCCCTAGTTCATCTGTACCCTCCGTATAGGTCCGCCATTTTGCAGATGACAGCTTACAATTTCAGTGGCTTATTTTTGGTCGTCATCATCATCATCATTATGGTGCAGTTCATCCGGCTGGGGATAGACAGCGACTCAGTTCGTCAGTCTTCACTTGTCATTATTGATTTTTTGTTTCTTTTTTTTGGAAAGCTGTCACTATGGTATTATAATTTTCCATTTTGTTGGCAATTTATGTGCACCATCATGCGGCATATAAATCTTTGGGTAACCATTTTCGTTGCAAATTATGGAAGTTTACGATAAACCCAACAAGCAACTGCTTTAATCCAACTGGTACAACTTGCGAAGGTTAAAGTAAAATTTACCGCACCAGTGCATTCCCAATAAACTCGAGAGCGACTTTCGCATAATGAGATGAACAGCTTTTTTGGTTTGTTTAAATGTGCAGAGTCAACTTCTCCATTCGATTATCCTGCCAACCATGCATCCATCCATCTAGTCAGCCAATCATGCTTGCAGTCATCCATCCATCTCAAAAGAAAGAAGGCATTCATTTTACATGCCCCTACCTTATGTCGGTGTTGGTGTCCTCACTATTGAAGGATTAAATCCCCTCAAAACATAATAAACGACCGCTCAATTTACATACAATGACCATCATCATCAACATCAACATGAATGTCATGTGTCGTTTTTGATGACTGAAGGGAGACCCATCAACTCGACAGCAAGGTACGAATAAGTTTGGGCCTCCTGCTCTATCCAGCACACTTGCATCCTTCGGCTGGCCTACAGTCCCATTCATCTGTCCTCCGTCTATTTATCTTCCCATGTATAATTCTCCGCAAAAACTTTGTTTGTGATGGTGGGGCAAAACAGCTACTGTAGCTACGCATAATGCGGCAGAGTGAAGTTGGAACACTTGATCTCTTGACGTTTTGAATGTTTTGCGTAAACATTCTGTAGCAACATCAAACGCAGTAGCAACGACAGCGGCAGTCGCATCATTGATGACACTAAGCGACATACATACGAGTACATTTTGTTGGAAATAGTTGCTCCATTCATAAGTGAGATATGATTCTTTAGTAGATTCAATGGTAATTTGGCAGAAAAGGAAAGCTAATTCATTATTCTTTTATCCATCACCAAACGAAGGAGAATAACGATTTTGTTTTTAAATTTTCCTTTTTTTCTAAAGACAAAATTTCAGCTTACATTCTCCTATTATAAAATTTCATCCAGTCCCAAACCCCCTTGAATTAATTTTTTTAATGACAACATTTTATTAAAATTTCTTTTAAAGACAAAATTTGTATAAATCGTTTTCTGAAGATAAAATTTCTTCTAAACACTAAATTTTCATGATTTTGTTTGGCAACATTTCATAACAAAATTAAATTGCTTTTTGGAAACATTTAAATTCCAAGACATTTTTTCTAAAGACATCATTTAACATCTAAAGAAACAATTTCAATGAAATTTTCTGTAGGCGAAATTTTATTATTTTTTTATGAATTTATTGTCTGCACAACAAGATAATAATCTTATAATTAGAGTGTAGATTAATTGTTATATAATACATCCGACTAAAGTATGTTCTCAATAAATAAACTAGGTTACAATAAATAAAAAGTAAAACAAAACAGTAAAAAGTGTTAGAAAAAACAGCCGTATGTAATTGGGAATTTAACAAAAGCACAACTAAATTTATAGTTTAAAAAAATTTTAAGGCAAAATTGGAAAAAAAGATATGCCACATAAATTCTCAAAGTCTGGTAAGGAAGATTGATGAATTTAGATATATTTTTGAAGGGTCAGGCATTGATATTATATGCCTCTCGGAAACATGGCTAAGTCCTTCCATAGCTAACAGTCTCGTCAACTTAAATGGATATACTGTGTTCAGATCTGACAGGGGAAGTTGCGGAGGTGGTGTTCCCATTTATGTCAGAATAAATCTGAAAGCTAGAATTCGTTTAAAGTCTGAATTCGGGGACCAGATGGAATACGTGTTTGTTGAACTTTCTTCAAATCGTGAGAAAGTTTTAGTTGGTTGTATCTACCGTCCGAATAATACGATTGACATACATGGGCTTCTGGTTGTACTGCAGTCCGTAACACTGGGTTATACTGATATTATAATCACTGGGGACTTTAACTCAAACATACTTATAGATTCAAATCTGTCTGATGCTATGTCGACACTTTCACCCCACACATTTCACGTCAACCGTCAATACACCCTTACATAAGTTCTTTGTCAATAATTCTTTGAAGATATCATTGTATGATCGGTTTTCTGTTACATATTTCTCTAAGCATGATCCGATTTATCTCGCCTACGATTTCGATTTGCGGGAGGAAGAGAAGGACTTATCTTATGGTAATTTGAATTATGAACATTTAGTTGGTATGGTCTACCAGGTGAACTGGAATGACATATTTATACTTTTAACTGTCGATCCGCAGACAGCTTTTATGACGGCTAACATTTTACGTCTCTATGATGCAACAGTTTCAATACGGATTAAAAGGGCTTCGGCCAAAACAAAGGCCTGGTTCAATTCAAAAATCAAGGCGCTTACATTATCTAACCCCTTGTTCGTACCTAAGGGGGTTCCCCAAGGCTCGATAGGTCCACTTCTTTTTTCATTATATGCGAACGACTTGCCTCGTCAACTAGCACACGGTCCGATTATGATGTATGCTGATGACGTGAAGATTTTTCAAAGCGGCGTTGTGGACAATGTAGACGCCTGCATAAGTAAACTTAAAGCGGACCTACATCGCGTTTATGACTGGGCGACTGCAAATGGTTTGTTGTTAAATCCAAGTAAGTTCAAATGTTTGGTTATTCACATAAACAAGAATTTCAACACCCGACAAGCGGATATTTACGTTAATGGTCAGAGGATTGATATTGTACCTAGTGCGAAGAATGTAGGCGTGGTTTTTAACAGTTCTTTGGGCTGGTCCGATCATGCTAACATTGCAGCCGGGTAGACTTATGCAAAGCTTCGTGCTTTATGGATCACACACTCTTTTACACCCAAAAATATCCGAATTCTTCTGGCGAAAACATTCCTAGCTCCAGGTTTGATATATCCGATATCCGAAAATTGAATGTAGCTTTCAACAGCATAGTCCGTTATGTATATGGTTTAAAAAGGAGTCAGCATGTTTCACAATATGTAGATTCTCTATTTGAACTTAGTTTCAACAATCTTCTAAATACCAGAGCATTAATATGTTTACCTAAGAATATTGTGGAAAAGAAACCCACATATTTGTTTGAGAGACTGAGGTTTGCCCAATCTGATAGAGGAAGAAAGTTAATACCTTTTAGAAGACGGAGCCTTATAAGAAACGTCTTTGGAATAATCTACCACACGATATTCAATGCATCAGCAACACGATTACATTTAAAAAACGGCTTATTCAATTTTTCTCATCCTAATAAAATTTGTTTCTAAATACAAACATTTAAAGAAATATTATCTAAGGACAAAACGTTGCTCAGGCCTGTGATGTTTCTTTCAAAAACGATCCTAGTATTGGAAGCTTCACAAAATAATACAAAATTGGGAACCCGAATATCTGTTTAATCACTGAAATTTGCTCGTTCTAACCGAGGAATGAAAATTATCCCTCCCAGAAGTAATTGTCGCAACTCCGAGAGGCAAATTCCACAATATAATCTTTCGTCCAACGTTCAAATCATAAGCAGTATTAAAACTTTCCGGAAATTTTTATACCCTCCACCTTAGGATGGGGTATAATAATTTCGTCATTCTGTAGCACCTCGAAAAATGCGTCTAAGACCCAATAAACTATATATATTCTTGATCGTCATGTCATTTTAAGTCGATCTAGCCATGTCCGTCCGTCTGTCTGTCGAAAGCACGCTAACTTTCGAAGGAGTAAAGCTAGCCGCTTGAAATTTTGCACGAAGACTTCTTATTAGTGTAGGTCAAATGGGATTGTAAATGGGCCAAATCGGTTCATGTTTTAATATAGCTGTCATATAAACCGATCTTGGGTCTTGACTTCTTGAGCCTCTAGAGGGCACAACTCTCGTCCGATTTGACTGAAATTTTGCCCGTAGTGTTTTGGTGTCATTTCCAACAACTGTGCTAAGTATGATTCAAAGCGGGTTATAATCAGGTATAGCTGTCATATAAACCGATCTTGGATATTGACTTCTTGAGCCAATAGAGCGCGCAATACTCATCCGATTTGGCTGAAATTTTGCATGAGGTCACTTGTTATGACTTCCAATAACTGTAAATCGGTTCATAACCTGATATAGCTGCCATTTAAACCGATTTGGGATCTTGACTTCTTGAGCCTCTAGGGGGCGCAATTATCATCCGATTTGGCAGAAATTGTGTACAACGGCTTCTTTCATGATTGTGTACAACGGCTTCTTCACCATACGTGCCTTATATGGTTTGAATCTATCAATAGCTTGACACAGCTCCCATATAAACCTGTCTCCCGATTTTGCTTTTTGAGACCCTACAGTACGCAATTCTTATCCGAATGAACTGAAATATTACACAATGACTTCTACAATGTTCAGCATTCATTTATGGTCCGAATATTACTTAATATAGCTCCAATGGCATGGCAGTTCTTATTCAATACTCTTTGTTTGCCTAAAAAGAGATACCGTGCATAAAACTCGACAAATGCGATCCATGGTGGAGGTTATATAAGATTCGGCCCGGCCGAACTTAGCACGCTCTCACTAGTTTAGACTAAATGTGTTTTATTATACTTCAAATCTTTAAACTATGTTCGTTTTAGTCATAAATCTGTAAAAATCTTTGTGTTGTGTTGGCATGGCAAATAATAAATGAAATGAAAACTAAATCCATTTTGAGGTTAAATAATTTTAGGCTAATTGCAATTGATTTATCTTACATTGTTGGGGAAATGTTAACTTCTTTGGGTTAGGAAATCAGGGTACCTAATTGTGAACTTTTTCCTGTATGATGGTGTAATCTGCAACCCAAAGAAGTCAAGTCTACAAAAAGAACGTCATTCCGTCAGTCAGACATCAGCCCTGCCTGCAACAGTGGGTCTTCTCACTGGTTTCACCATTATTGCTATCGCTCAGTTGAGTGACGCTGCTGTCGAAAAGCTATGGAATAGTTACAAACATTGTTCACTTGAAAGTGAGTATCTGCTGCTTGTCACCATTCCTTCACTGGTGGTGGTAGTTGTTGTCTTTGGCCATTTGTAAGTGTTGTTGTTGTTGTTGGAGCGGCTGTTGCTGCCACCGTAAGTTTTTCGTGGATTGGCACAAAGATTGACAAGATGTCGTAGCCCGGCTGAAACCATTGATTGACATGAGTAATCAACCAAGAAATGTCAACAATCGAAGCCCAAAAAGAATGATGAATATCAATGTTAAGATTTAATCCGCAACAGTGTCTCATCCCTCCCCAAGTATGGAGGGCGACTGCACACGCATTGACAATGACAGCCAGCAAGGCAAGCAGTCAAGTAGTCAAGGCAGCAGATTTTAAATTCAAGTTAAAGACAGCCATCAAAGTCAAAGAAACAAAAATTCGAAGGGGATATTCATCACTAAGAAATATAAACAAGTAAAAACGTGATAAGTTCGGCCGGGCCGAATATTATATACCCTCGACCATGGAGTCATTGTGTTAAATTTCAGCCAAATCTAGTAAGCATTGCGCCCTTTAGGGGCCGAAGAAGTAAAATAAGGAGATCGGTTTATAGGGGAGCTGTATCAGGCTATAAACCGATTCAGACCATATTCGAGACGTATGTTGAAGGTCATGGGAGAAGCCGTTGTACAAAATTTCAGCCAAATCGGATAATAATTGCGCTCTTTAAGGGCTCAAGAAGTCAGGTTATGGACCGACTTAAACCGTACTTAGCACAGTTGTCGAAAATCATAATAAAACACCTCGTGCAAAATATCAGCTTAATTGGAAAATAATTGCGCCCTCTAGTGGCTCAAGAAGTCGAGACCCCAGTTCGGTTTATATGGCAGCTGTATCAGGTTATGGACTGATTTAAACCGTTCTTGGCAGAGTTGTTGGAAATCATAACAAAACATGTCAAGCAAAATTACAGCCAAATCGGATAGGAATTGCTCCTTGTAAAGGCTCAAGAAGTCAAGACCCCAGATCGGTTTGTATGACAGCTATACCTGGTTATTGACCGATTTAAACCATACTTATCACAGTTGTTGAAAGTCATAACAAAACACCAAATGCAAAATTTCAGTCAAATCGGAAAAGTTTGTGCCCACTGGTGACCCAAGAAGTCAAGACCCCCAGACCCAGCTATATCAGGTTATGGACCGATTTGAACTTAGCACAGTTGTTGAAAGTCATAGCAAACCACCTCATGCAAAATTTCAGCCAAATTGGACAATAATTGCGTCCTCTAGAGGTTCATGAAGTCAAAATTGGTTTATATGGCAGCTTAATCAAAACATGGACCGATTTGGCACATTTACAATAACGACTTACACTAATAAGAAGAATTTGTGCCAAAGGCTAGCTTTGCTCCTTCGAAAGATAGCGTGCTTTCGACAGACATACAGACGGATGGACATGGCTAGATCGACTTAAAATATCATGCGGTCTTAGACGCATATTTCTAGTAGTTACAAACATAATGACGAAATTAGTATACCCCCATCCTATGGTGGAGGGTATAAAGAGAAGTTACCACTTAGAGTCTAAACCCAACCAAAGAGTCAAGAGGCAAAGTCACAAAAAATCGCTAGCGGCGAAACCAAATAAGAAACTCGGAGTCTGGACTCAAATTTGAGGGATGAAAGAGAAACAGCGAGACGGGTGGTAAATATGTTATTTAATTATTACAGTTTTAACAATTTTCAATAACTTCGAAGTACACAAATTTAATTTAGTTTATACCAATTTAAATTTAACACAAAAATCAGGAATTTTGTTATGTTAATTTGTTCATGTAAAGTTACATATTTAGTAAAATTCTGTGCAAAATGTTGGCGAATTTTCATGAAAATATGGCAACATTTTCAGTAAGAAATATGCTGAGAGAAGAGAACATTGAGAGTGACGCTACCGATATAGAATAGATTCATATCTTGACGCTAGACTGTGTCTCAGGCCGCGACGGTTTTTGCATTTCCATATAAAATGCATGTAATACAACTTGACGCTGACTCATGAATCTTTGATTGGGTATAGACTCAAAATGTAAGACCACATACATAAATTTAGTTAAAAAGTAAACCTGATATGCTCAGGTTGATGTTGATGTTGATAAAATGAACCGACCCCCAAAATTTATTTCCATATAAACTCAATTTGATTCCAAGAACTTCGTGATATTTAAAATAACGGACGCATGTACAGGACAATAAGTTTTATCTGCATGACTCATTGAAGAGACGCAAAAAAACAAATTAAGACAAAAGTCGGGGGGTGTCGACTGCATTTATCATTCTCATCATATTCTCGAGAGTTGTCACCTTCTCACTATTACTTATTCCGTTCTTTATACATTTTTTGACGGGAGAACGTTCGCCTCAAAATGGAGAACGTCAAAAATTATTTGGATTTGTTTTTTTTTTTTTTGCCAGCAAGGATCAACAATTTTACGAGCATGGAATCAATTTCTTACGCGAAAGATGGCCAAAATAGAAAATACATCACCTAAGCGTTTTATTCAACAACAAGTAAAAATACGTGAAGTTCAGCCGGGCCGAATTTTGGATACCCACCACCTCGGGTATATATGTAAACCACCTTCCGTCATAATCCGGAGAAAAATACATAATTTATGGCCCCATAGCAGCTTTATCGAAATATTGTCCGATTTGGACCAAATTGGACACGGATATTGAGTGGTCTACTGAGTACAAGTCATCGTTCAATTTTATAGAACCAAATATTGGTCTTTTTGGTAGCCATATCCAAATAAAGACCGATCTGAACCATATACGTCACGGATGTCGCAAAGCCTAACATAAGCCACTGTGCCAAATTTCAGCGAAATCGGATTATAAGTGCGCCTTTTATGGGGCCAAGACTTTAAATCGAGAGACCGGTTTATATGGCAACTATATCAAAATCTGGACTGAACTGGGCCAAATTGCAGAAGGTTGTCGAAGAACCTAACGCAACTCACTGTTCCAAATTTCAGCGAAATCGGACAACAAATGCGCCTTTTATGGGCCCAAAGCCTTATATCGAGAGATCGGTCTATACGGCAGCTATATCCAAATCTGGACCGATCTGAACCAAATTGAAGAAGGATGTTAAAGGGCCTTGTACAACTCATTGTCACAAATTTCGTCGAAATCTCACAATAAATGCGACCTTTCATGGGACCAAAACCTTATATCGAGAGACCGGACTATATGGCAGCTATATCCAAATCTGAACCGATCTAGTCCAAATTGACGAAGGATGTCGAAGGGCTTAAGACAACTCACTGTCCAAAATTTCAGCAAAATCGGATAATAATTGTGGCTTTTAAGGGCCTAAGACCCTAAATTGGAGGATCGGTCTATATGACAGCTATATCCAAATCTGGACCGATCTAGGCCAAATTGACGAAGGATATCAAATGGCCTAACACAACTTACTGTTCCTAATTTCAATGAAATCGGATAATAAATGTGACTTTTATAGGCCTAAGAACCCAATTCGGCCGACCGGTCTATATGGGGGCTATATCAAGATATAGTCCGATATAGCAAGGTTTTAGCTCAATATCTCCATTTTTAAAGACTGTAGCGTGATTTCAACAGACAGACGGACAGACGGACGGACATATCTAGATCGGACGGACATTTTTACGCTGATCAATATATATACTTTATAAGGTCGGAAATGGTTATTTCGATGTGTTGCAAACGGAATGACAAAATGAATATACCCCCATCCTTCGGTGGTGGGTATAAAAATGGAATGAAAAAAAGAAAAAAGAGATTTTATATTCGGCTGTTAGCTCAGAATGTGTGCTTGCGCTTATTATAAAACTATCTGCCAAGTTCGGCCAAAACAAACATTTTTCAAAGAACTTCAATATCTTAAAAAATGCCTTAATTTTGGGTTTTGCTTCTTAAAATTCTTTTTTCGGCCGATTTTGATGAAATTTTCGATTTTGCATTTTGGTTTTTAGAAAACAATAACCTGGTTTCAATGTAATTCACCTATTTCAAATTTTTCATTGCTCCCATATAATTTGGATCACAATTTATAAATTTTTTCCTATAACCAAACAATTGCCCTAATTTAGTCTGGATTTGGAAACATGTCTGTTTTTTAAGTTGTTAAAATTTGTTTCAAAAATTAGAGCCCACCAGAGCGCAGAAGTCAACTAGTACTCCTATGACGCTGAACGCCTGGGTTCGAGTATTATTATTAAAAGTATTAGTTTTATTTTCAACTTTCTTCCCGTTTAGCCCACTGTACGGAAGGCCACACTAAAATATTACGCGCAAATTGCAAATTTGACGAAATTTCATTGACGAACAGGGGCAAATTTCTCATACATTAATGAGGGCTGTCCGATTCAATCTTTTTAAGCTCAATGATAAAGGCCTTATTTTTTCCTGCCAAATCTTCATTTGGGGTACGATTTCCAAAATGCTAAAAAATACCTACAAAAAAGTCCGCTTGAGGTTTACAATATCTCCATTGGTTTCGGAGATATTCGATTAATTGAAAAAAATTCTAAGAAAAGAGCGAATAGATATATCTTAGTTATTTTATTTGATTTTTACAGATAAAAGTGTCTTTAAAAAACAAAAAAATAAATTTTGTCCGAATTTTTCTGTGAAAATCCCCAAAATACCACTTTCTGGCAAAGATGGTTTCAAAATCGGCATTTTTTAGTTAATTCGCTGTGGAGGCTACAAATATTGTTAGGTGCAAATACATTTTTGCATGGTACAGGGGACATATGGAGTAAAGCAAAAAAAAAAACAAAATGGCTTTGAGAATTCGAAAGGTTTTTTACAATTTTTTAATGAAAAATTTGGCTATTTTGAAGTACGTATAGCACCCGTTAAAATTACCATATCTTATTTAAAATTCACTTAAAACGCATTCGAAAAAACACAAAAAATAAAAAAACAAGTAAAAAGGCGTTAAGTTTGGTCGTACCGAACTTTGGATACCCACCACCTCGGGAATATATGTAAACCACCTTTCATCAATAACTTATGAATACCTTATGTCTCATAGCAGTTATATCGAAATATGTTCCGATTTGGACCAAATACTTATTAGCACAAGTCATTGTTCAATTGTGTATAACAAAATATTGGTCTTTAAAGTAGCTATCTCTAAAAGAACCGATCTGAACCATATACGACACGGATGTTGAAAAGCCTTACATAAGTCACTGTGTCAAATTTAAGTGAAATCGGATTATGAATGCGTCTTTTATGGGGCCAAGACTTTAAATCGATATATCGGTATACATGGCAGAAAAATGTCAAAGAGCCTAACACAACTCACTCTCCCAAATTTCGGCGAAATTGGATAATAATTGCGCCTTTTATGGCCCAAACCCCAAAATCGAGAGATCGGTCTATATGCCAGCTATATTCAAATCGGACAATAAATAAGCCTTTTATGGGCGCAAGACCCTAAATCGGTGGATCGTCGATCAAGAATATATTATTTTATAGGGTCGGAAATGGATATTTCGATGTGTTGCAAACGGAATGACATAATGAATATACCCCCATCCTTCGGTGGTGGGTATAAAAACAAGTAAAAACGTGCTAAGTTCGGCCGAGCCAAATTTTATATACCCTCCACCATGGATCGCAAACAAAGGAAAGGAAAGGATAAAAAACAAGTTATGGTCCGATGCGGACCATAATGGAATGAATGTTGGAGACCACAGCAGAAGTCATTGTGTAAAATTTCTGCCAAATCGAATAAGGATATCGTCCTTTTGGCGGCTCAAAAATAAAATAGGGACATCGTTTTATAGGAGAGTTGTATTAGGTTATAGACCGATTCAGACCATATTTGACACGTATGTTAAAGGTTATGGGAGAAGCCGTTGTACAATTTCACCCAAATCAGATAATAATTGCGCAGCTATATCAGGTTATGAACCGATTTGAACCATAAATTGCACAGTTGTTGAAAGTCATAACGAAACACGTCATGCTAAATTTCAGCGAAATTGGATAGGATTTGCACACTCTAAAGGCTTAGGAAGTGAAGACCCCAGATTGCATTATATGACAGCTATATCAGGTTATGCTCCGATTTCACCCATACTTGGCACAGTTGTTGAAAATCATAACAAAATATCTTGTGCAAAATGTCAGGCAAATGGGATAAGAATTGCATTCTCTAGTGGCTCAAGAAATCAAGATTAGAAATCGGTTTACATGACAGCTATATCAGTTTATGGACCGATTAGAACCATACTTGGCACAGTTGTTGGAAGTTGTGACGAACCACTTCATGCTAAATTCCAGCCAAATCGGATAAGAATTGCGTTTTCTAGAGGCTCAAGAATTCAAGGCTGGTCCATTTACAATCCCAACCGACCTACACCTATAAGAAGTATTTGGGCAAAATTTCAAGCGGCTAGCTTTATTCCTTCGTAAGTTAGCGTGCTTTCGACAGACAGACGGACAGACGGAAGGACATGGCTTGATCTTCATAAAATGTAATGACGAACAAGAATAAATATACTTTATGGGGTCTGAGATGAATATTTAGAGGAGTTACAAACAGAATGACGAAATTAGTATACCCCTATCCTATGGTGGAGGGTATGAATGAACAATTTTCGAGTTCTTTTCCCGGTATCTCTTTTTAGACAAATATTGGGTTGCCTAAAAAGTAATTGCGGATTTTTTAAAAGAAAGTAAATGCATTTTTAATAAAACTTAGAATGAACTTTAATCAAATATATAATTGCCATTTTGTTCGATAACCTTTAGCCATCTTCCTGGCAAATTTAGTATTCCACGCTCATAGAACTTCTGGCCTTTATCTGCAAAAAACTGAACCAAGTGCGATTTTATAGTCTCATCATTGCCGAAAGTTTTACCATTTAAGGAGTTCTGCAAAGATCGAAATAAATGATAGTCTGATGGTGCAAGGTCAGGGCTATATGGTGGATGCATCAAAGCTCAGCCAAGCTCACTCAGTTTTTGGCGAGTGACCAAAGATGTGTGCGGTCTAGCGTTGTCCTGGTGGAATATGACACCTTTACGATTGACCAATTTTGGTCGCCTATCCTTGATGACTGTATTCAATTTGTCCAATTGTTGACAGTAAACATCCGAATAATTCGTTTGGTTCCTTGGAAGCAGCTCAAAATATACCACACCCTTCCAATCCCACCAAACAGACAGCATAACCTTCTTTTGGTGGATATTAGCCTTTGAAGTGGTTTGAGCTGGTTCACCATGCTTGGACCATGATCGTTTTCGACTAACGTTGTTGTAAACAATCCATTTTTCATCTCCAGTTATGATTCGTTTTAAAAACGGATCGAATTCATTGCGCTTAAGGTGCATATCATAAGCGTTGATTCGGTTTGTTAAATGAATTTCTTTCAATACATGTGGTACCCATATTAAAATTGACGCCAAACAAACAAATGTAAAC
This sequence comes from Stomoxys calcitrans, assembly GCF_963082655.1. Classification (NCBI taxonomy): domain Eukaryota; kingdom Metazoa; phylum Arthropoda; class Insecta; order Diptera; family Muscidae; genus Stomoxys; species Stomoxys calcitrans. Next base: position 129,489,336 of record NC_081554.1, read on the forward strand.
AAAATTTCGCGCACTTTTTTTCTAAAGCTATCTATAAGTAACAGCTGATTACTGACAGAAGCAAGAATGCAATTACACAGTCACAAGCCGTTGAAAAAAATTGTCAACGCCGACTATATTACTACTATATTACCTACAATTACTTTTTGGGCAACCCAATATATGGTAATAGGAAAGAATTGCTATGATATTGAAGCTATAATATCAAGTTATCGTCCGATTCGGACCATAATTGAACTGAATGTTGGAGACCATAATAGAAGTCGTTCTCTAAAATGTTAGCCAATTCGAATTAAAAATGCACCCTTAAGGGGCTCAAGAAATAAAAAGAGAAGATCGGTGTATATGTGAGCTGCATCAGGCTATAAACCGATTCAGACCATAATTGACACGTGTGTTGAAGATCATAAGAGAAATCGTTGTACAAATTTCCTGCCAAACCGGATTATAATTACGACTTCTAGATGCTCAACAAGTCAAGATCCCAGATCGGTTTATATGGCAGCTATATCAGGTTATGGACCAATTAAAACCATATTTTGCTCAAATCATAACAAAACACTTCTTGCAAAATTTTAGCCAAATCGGATAAGAATTGCGCTCTCTAGCTGCTCGAGAAGACAAACTTCAAAATCGGTTTATATGGCAGCTATATCAGGTTATGAACCGATTTGAACCGTACTTAGCACAGTTATTTTAAGTCACAACAAAATACTTCATGCAAATTTCAGCCAAATCAAATTACAATTGCTCCCCATGGAGGCTGAAGAAGTCAAGACCCAGATCGGTTTATATGAGTGCTATATCAGGTTATGGACCGATTTAAAGCACACTTAACACAGTTGTTGGAAATCGTAACAAAATACCTCATGCAAAATTTCAGCCAAATCGGATAAGAATTGCGCCCTCTATTGACTCAAGAAGACAAGATCCAAGATCGGTTCATAGGGCAGCTATATCAAAACATGGACCGATGGACCTACACCAATAAGAACTATTATTATATTTCGAATAGTTACAAATAGGATGATGAAATTCGGGGGAGGGTATAAAAAGTTTGCATAAAAGTCGTTGTAGAATGATTAGTTTGTGTGAAAATTTCAGCTTGAGCTTTAAAAAGAATTAGTTACACAGAAGTATTCGTAATGGAAAAGTTCGTTACAGTGAAATTACAATAAATGAAAATAGTTGAAATCCAGTAAGGAAAGGCAAAAGTCGTTTGGAGCCTTGGTGTTTATGTTGGCAAAACCTACCAAAATATGAGGTCAGCCTACCAACCTAGGAAGAAAATAAAAGCCTACCAATTTTGGTGGGAACCTACCAAAAACGGCAACAATGATTAAGACGTGTGCAAAAACACCAGATCTCGGAAATGGGTGCACCGATTTAAGGAAATCCTTTATATCACCTTATGATACCCCAAAAACATGAAATTGGTATAAAGTTTAGGGGGCCAAATGACCATCACAAAACCCACCCCCGAACGGAAATGTTTAGCGATTGGGGCAATATGGGTGTCAAATGAAAGGTATTTAAGAGTAGAGTACGAATACTTTACTTTATTTAATTGGCTATGACAAAACATTTGTCCCTTTGATAGAACGTAGAATAGCATTCTAAGATCCTCGATCTTCTGTGCTTCTTTTATAATCTCGTTCTCGTTTCGAGGTGTCTCTCACCACTTGATCTCTTCATCGGGCACTTGGCCGTCCCAGTTTGCGAGTACCATCGTGATCGCCATCAAAAGACTTCTTCGCCATTGTATGCTAACATCGTCTTACAGCTCATACGGTTCGTGGTTCGTGCGAAATTTTTGGGTCCAAGTACCTAGGAGGCCACCTCAGGCCTAAAACCACCCCGAATTTAAAAGTGGACCGATCGGAAATATTTGGGACTCAAATGAAAGTGTTCGGGAGTAGAATGATAATATGGTTTCAAAAATTGGATCCAAATACCTAGGGTACGCCCCAAAAATACTGCTCAAAATAAAAAGTGGACATATCGGTACAATACACGCTCCAATGAAAGGTATTTGGGAGTAGAATATGAATGAGATATTAAAAGTCAGGACCAAGTATCTAAGAAGCCGTCTCAATCCCAAAACCGATCACCCAAAATCAAAGTGGACCAATCGGGCCAATATGGGACTCCAATGAAAGGTATTCGTGAGTACGGTACGAATATGATTATCGAATATTAAAAATTGAATGTAATTACCAAGGGGGCCTCCCCAAAACCATCACAAGCGGGCATATTAGTCGATCATGATAATATGGGACTCAAATTAAAGGTATTCGGGAGTAGATTACGAATATGAATACAAATTGAAGGTCAAGTGATAGGGGTTTGTCTACCCCACAAAACACCACCCAAAATGCAAATATTTGTCATTATAGGCTTATGGGGTTCAATAAAAAGTATTTCGTAGTAGATAAACAACTTGTACTGAGAAGATATATATGGTATTAAGTACGAAACTTACTTTTCGATTGGTGCCAATGAAGGCGCAGCAGAGCGGGCCGGGTACAGTTAGTAATACATATAAAACAAGTAAAAGCGTGCAAAGTTTGGTCGGACCGAATCTTATATGCCTTCCACCATGGATCGCTTTATTCAAATTTTTTGCCCGTTCGTAGGACATGCCCTTAACTCAGACTACGGCGACCCGAAGCGCTGACCTTCACTAGCGAATCGTTTGCTTTTCAGGCGTTTATCTTCTTCTTACATTCCAAGGCTGTTCGTGACCTTATCGTCCTGGTTGTTATTGCCCCTATGGACAGTTTAATGTCCGTAAAGATGTTCGCACTCGACGTCATCGCATTAGTACTACACCACCTTAAGCATTCCGTGATCGCCCGTGTCTTCGCCTGCAGGACCGTATTACGTCAGGCAGTCTAACACATATCACAGACTCTGGATTTTCAATTTAGACCCGCAGGCCTACTCTGCCCCTATTTTTCATCCATCCGTGTAAAATGGCAATACTGGGGTTCCATCGATACAGTACTGTTCCCCTGGCAGCCTCTCACTCGAGGTTGTGTTGTCTCTGGTATTCGATCCTTCCAAGTTTCCTATCGTCGCCCTAAGTATCATAGCTGCATTGGCTGCCTCACACTTAATCTGTACATCCATAGGTCTGATATCTAGAATAGTCTCCAATGCCCTTGTGTGGGAGTGGTCCTCACCGCTGTCTAGACATAGACAACATGTTCTTTGAACCTGTTGCATTATTTTTATGTTGCATTTTTTCCATCGCAGTGCACCAAACTACAGAAGCGCAAGTAAATATTGCTATCACGCTCCTGTAAAGCAAGTGAACTATCCTCGCCTACGGCCCATCTACATATTGTCCAAAATCTGTGAGCCTTCTCGGTATGCTCCTGAATATGACACTTTCAAATAAGTTTCCTGTCCAAGATCATTTTTAATTTTTTGACCTTGCCAAATGGCCCACCTTCGTCTTTCTCGTGACCTAGCAGATTTCGGTCTTTTCTAGGTCGCAAGAATTATTCGAAGATTTGCATGGGTGTTTCGGATCCTTTCACTTTGGAAATAGTATAACATCGTCCGCGTAGCCGGGGGGGTTAAATGCCCTATACCTTTAGGAGTGGCAATAAAATGCCCCCCTGTCTCGTGCAATTTTTCACATTTCCCTAATATTTATGTCATCGGACCCACAATTTATCCACATGTTCCTTAGCTTAAGGTTTATCCAGTCGCTAAGGATACGGTCCACTCGGTACTGGACATGGATTGGATCAGCGTATAGGTCCGCACATTGTTTAAAGCCCTCTCGATGTCAATGCATACCTGCCAGTGTGTACATCTTAGCATGGAAGGATTCTTCTATTTTATGCAGAACCTTGTGCATGGCAGTCGCCACCGAACTTCCCTTGACATAGACATGCTGTTTGTATTTGAGCAGTTCGCTAGATGTTCTACTCTTTATCACTTTCACATTACGTTCCATTGTTTTGAGTAGGAACGACATAAGGCTTATAGGTCTGTAGGCATTTGGTGTCACCTAACTTGCAGGACTTGGGTATAATACTACCCTCGTCTCCTGCCAGGCTTTCGAACTCCTGAATTAAGGGAATATGAATCTTGCCCTTGCTGATTTTCTCGATTAGTGCGTGAGTAGCGGTCTCGCTCCGGTTGAGGTTTATCTGGATGACCCCAATCATTGATCCTCCATTAGATGGTCTTCTTGGGAGTGTGTGATAGCCTCATAGCTTCCTTGCCACTCCGGCGTAAGAGGGCGGCTTCTTACCTTTCTCTGCGATCATCTTCCCCCTTCCGTGACAGCTGTGGTATCCTTTCGGAAGTCACAGTCCTCCATGAAGACTCAGAGGCGGTGCGCGCTTCCTTGGTCCCTGTTCCGACTTTGTCTACCTCAGCAGGACACTGCCTGGAGTCTCCATCGCGGGAGGACTGGCTTGATTTTCCAAGAATACTTGAAAGCGGGGAGCTCTTTTTCATCTTCAGCATTTTAGCAGTGTTATGGTCTTCGGGAGTTCTGATTCTATTTCCAGCTTCCGTAGAAGTGGTTGGAATGTCAGTTCTATACTTTCCACCATACTGCAATTTCGCCCTATTGCGCTGCCGTTAAATACTCCTCTGTCTCCTTCGTTGTGCCCCGGATCGCTTTCTCGGTCTGCTTGTGAGCTCAGCAAAGTCATCGCTCACTTCTGCTGTCATCCCGCTGACGATATCTCACGATTCGCTTCCGATGGCAGTTTCATTGATATTATAGTTGTCTGAATCCGAATCAGAAAAACCCCTTTACTAAAAGGCTGGGGACGAACTGGGCATCCCTCTGGTTTATCCGTCTCTTCCTCATAAATTAGTCTGAGGACTAGTTGGGAGGGGAGGACAACATGCTACAGTCTAAAGCCATCACCGCAGCTGTTGGGACTTTGGAGTCTATTTTTAGCCTACTCCAAAAAGGCATTAAAAATTTTTCGTAATAGGTAGTACCTATTCCGAAATACCGATATTTTTCTTTGAGGAGCGAAATGAAAACAAACCCGCTCCACTCAACGGCAATTCAATAACTTAATACAGAGGAAATAGTTGTGCATAATTTTGACAAGATTGGATGATAAATGATTTTGTAAAGGTCCTAAAAGTGATCATCGAGAGATACATTTATATGGAAGATATATCTTAATCTGAACAGGTTTCTATGAAACTCTCCAGTGATTTGAAAAGCCATAGGAGAAACCCTCGTGCCATTAGGAGCGGTTAACAAATGGCCAAACCATTGCAGTATTAGTCAAAATCGGACGAAAATATTTATGGGAGCTTTATCTTAATCTGAATCGATTTCAACCCAAATCGGCACACATAGCGAAAGTCATAAAAGAAGACATTGCGCAAAAGTTAAAGTAAATTTGCTGAGAAAGGCTCTTAAAGTAAAAATCGGATGAAACATATGGGAACTATATCCAAATCTGATCCAATTTCTGTGAAATTCAATGGCAATACTTGGAGTTATTAAAGAAACGTTTTTGCTGAGCTTCGTGAGAATCGACTGACAAGTGATCAAATTGTTACAATATTAGTCAAAATCAGACAAACATATATATGAGAGCTGTATCCAAATCTGAGCCGTTTTTTTTTCAATTTCAAATTTGAAGACGATCAGATAAAAATTGCACCGTGTAATTTGTACACAAATTAAGAAGAACAGACGGACAGACAGAGGAACACATAGACAGACAGACATATCTAAATCGAATCAAAAAATGATTCTGAGTCGATCGGTATGCTTTTCAATGGGTCTATCTCTCTTCGTTCTGGGTGTTACAGACAAATTTGCTAAGCTATAATACCCTGTGCCACAGTAGTGGTGCAGGGTTTTATGATGCCCTCACCCATGTTGACAAATGTTCGTTTGACGCCATCATACAATAGTAAAAAACATTTTTTTGGGTTTTTTTAACGACCTCCATAGGAATGGGGGTACAATCTAGTCATTCCGTTTTCAACACCTCGAAATATTCGTCTAAGACACCATAATGTATATGTATTCTTGATAGTCTCGACGTTCTGAGTCGATCTAGCCATGTCCGTCCGTCTGTCGAAATCACTTGAAATTTTACACACATACTTAATATTGAAGTTTGAACCGTGGAGTAGAGCGGACGTTTTGCTATTTCGCTCCGCAAGAATATTTCTGTAACACGTAATGCGTCATTATTTTTGGAAGAAAAATTTAAGTCACTCACGGTTAGCTACGATAGAGGTATCCATTAGGCGGTTGACGATCTGCGTCTGTTTCCAGTGGAGCGGCAAATCTAGAGTCCGGGAGTAGGCTTAGAATGGACTCCTGGTATCAGGCGTAGTTCCAGGATCCACTAGCCGACAGACGACTAGTCAGCAGGGGCTTTTGACGACGACTCCTTGTTCGAGTCTTAACGACAAGGCCGAACCTATTCTATGTTCGCATGCCTATAATTTGCCTAGGCCATCAGTCTTCCCCGGCAAACCAAGACGCACTGTTAGAGGTTAGAATAATAGAAGACTCATCGCTTTCAGGTTTATTGAAAGGCTTGGTGCGAATGATCCTAAGACTCCCACTAATAGGGAGAGATTCTCCTTTAATTGGGATCGGGAATTCGCTGCACAGGCTACCCCAAAGATACGGACTAATTGCCCTCGGGGATCAAGGCTCAACTGAAATGTATCGTTGTGCGCTTAAAAAAATGGTGAGATCTGGCCAGTTACAGCGCTAGATTTAGTCAAGAAGGAATATATTCCGTCTCGACCAATGGCGCATGCTTGAATACCAAGGATTCCTTCAGATCCTGAATCCATACATAGAAGACTTAGGAAATGTAATCCCAATCTTTCAACCACAGACTGGAGATTTGTATATTGAATGAGGTTGATGGTGACCGGAGACATGCAGTATGCATACTAAATCCGGCTCTTTCGCAGACCTCTACAAGTCTGAACGACTTATATCCAACGGATTCAACAAGTTGAAACTGAAGGTCTATAGAAGCGGTGGGGTTGGGGAATCAGAAGACGACTCAGCAGTTATTCCTGAACAAATGCCTGAGGAACTATTGACCACATCGCTAAAGTCTGACGGATTGCAGGAGACTGAAAATGCCTTGCCACATTCGAGACAGGAGGGGATGGCATCGAAACGGGACCCGACAAGCCTTGTGTGGGTGAGTTATTCAGTTAAACTGAGCTCAAGGTGTGCGCCAGCGGGGAAGGACGGAACTCAAAAAGTACTTCGACAGCAGCAGCTAGCGAAGCATCTAAGGAGGAATCGTCCACACCGCAAGTGTCCAGTATCCTGAGGAAGAGTGATTTCACTGCTTCCCACCTGCCCTTGGATGGGGAAGCTTATCATGACAAGATCTAGCGAATCTTGTGAGGAAGAACTCCTAGCGGAATCAGGGGATGAATCTAACACATCAGTCGTGGAAATTATGAATCGTGACTATAATCCACCATTGTAACGCCGCTTCGACGGTACTAAAAGTCGTCCCGATGGCTGGGGGACTTGACGTGGTTCGTGTCCAGGAACCATGGGGTGTGGAGGAATGGTTCGTGGACTAACAATTCCGGGATTTAAATTATTTAAGGGTGTCGGAATGGGAGACACAGAGCGTGTATTGTTGCAAAGAGTAGTCCAAATGTTTTTCTTATTCCGTCGCTTGAAATAAATTAGTCTCATAACTGGCTGGCTTATCTATATATGGCACACGATTCAGAGATGCCGCCTTCAAATGTGAAGTTGTTGGTTGAAGCCGCTCTGTAGGAAAGAAAAGCCTCATTGTAGAAAGTGATGCTAATGCACATCACCAGATATGGGGAAGTTCGGATGTCAACGAAAGGGGTGAGCAGTTATTAAAATATATTATAAGTTGCGATCAGGCGATTTGTAATGAAGGTGATAAACCGGTCTTTGTTACCAGGAACATGCAGGAGTTACTAGATATTACCTTTGTATCGGATGATATAGGTGGATGAATATGCGACTGGGATGTGTTAGATGACCACAGCTTCTTTGATCATCGTTATATTAGTTTCAGCCTTGGAGAAAATACAGCAGAAACGGTCCCTCGGCTAAACAGAAGAAAGACGGATTGGGATACATTCGGCACAAATTCTGCACACCTATCGCTTTTAGACCAGAGAAGGAGGTGGAAACTGCGCAGGATATAGACTAATGTCAAGACGGATCACGAAGGCCCTAAATGACTCGCTTGTGATAGCATAGTGCCAAGCCAAGGGGCAAACAGCGACCGCCATGGTGGACCCCAGAGCTGATTGGTCTAAGGAAGGACTGCAGAAAACTCTTCAACAGAGCAAAAGTCACAACAGCACCACACGATTGGGACATCTATAAGACTGAGCTAAGGAAATTAAGGGCGAGCTTAGAAAGGCTCAGAACAAATCCTGGGTAGAATTCTGCAGCTCCGTGGAGGATACTACTGAGGCCTCTAGGTTTAGAACGATTCTGTCCTCGAGACCTATTTCTATGGGGTATATTCAGAAGTTAGAGAATGTATGGTCAATGTCTAGTGAGGAAACAGTAGAGCTACTCGTTGAGTAGTAAGGGCAAGTCTACTGAAACAGCCCTACATGACCTAGTCGGCTACATAGAGGCTTATCTCGCTGTCAAGGAATATATATTGATAGCATTTTTTGACATTGAAGGTGCTTTCATTAATGTAAAACCGACTTCAATCATGAAGGAGTTGGAGTTGGAGTTTCTAGGCATCAACTACTCCGTAAGAAAGTTTATTAATAACTTACTTACTAAAAGATGCATTATGGCAGACTTGGGATCTGTGGATCTAAAAAGATGGGTCAACAGAGGAATACCTCAGGGAAGTGTTCTGTCTTCTCTACTCTGGAATATATATTATATTATTGTCTCTGGAAGAAAAAGTTGTGAAAGTGGTGGCGTATGCTGATGACGTTGCAATTGCGGTTAGGGGAAAGTTTTCCAGCACTCTAAGAGATATACTTCAGGATGCTCTACGTGCAACAGCGAAGTGGGCTACCGAAAGTGGTCTAGGTGTAAATCCGTGTAAGACAGAAGTAGTTCTTTTCAGCAGGATATACAAGTTACTTACAGTGCAACATGTCTCCTTGGGAGGAGAGATTGTTCCATTTACAGAAAGCGCAAAATACCTGGGTTTTTTGCTGGACAGGAAATTGAACTTCAAATCCAGTATTTTGGAAAGGGCAAGAAAGGCAACTCTTGCCCCATACACCTGCAAGAGAGCCATTGGCAGTAGTTGGAGTTTAGACCGCGTGTCATGCATTGGGTATATACTGCAGTTGTCAGACCTATTATGCTATATGGTGTGGTCTCGTCGTCGCTTCAAAAGTCCACCTATTGCTCAATATTTAACCGGAACCAAAGGATGGCTTGTTTATGCATCACAGCCGCACACAATCTGATTCACTGAATTTAATGCTACATCTAATGCCTCTGGACATTGTGGTTAGACAAATTGCAGCAACCACTGCCGTGAAGTTAAGGGCGGTTTCTCTTTGGTCAGGTGGCGGCTACGAACACTGTGTTATCCTTAATACAATATCCGATGTTCCAGGCGGTGTGGATTACACCCTAGCTGAGCCGTGTTTTGATCAAAAGTACTGTAACCCTGGTAACAAAAGTTGCATAGACTTCTATACGGATGGTTCCAAACTAATCTAACAGGTGGGCTTTGGGGTGTACTCTAAAAATCTATAACTGGTCATATCGAAAAGGTTACCCGAGCACTGCAATGTGTATCAGGCGGAGAACTTTTCAATTAAGGAAGTGGTGGAATGGCTTAGATATAATGTCGTTACGACTATTGGCATAAATATCTTCTCAGACAGCCAGGCAGCCATTAAATCCCTGGATAATGTATTTCTGAAAAAAAACCGCCCTCTTTCAACGAAATGACTGAACAGTTCAAAATTCAATTGTTATGGGTGCCGGGCCACAAATATATCCCAGGGAATTGTAAAGCGGATGAGCTTGCGAGACTACGAACTACCCTACACATTCCAGGGATACAGGAATCTGTGCCTCTAGCGACATGTAAGGTATGTTTTCAGGACCAGGCCCGAGGGACAACGAATGATAGATGGTCACAAAGAGGGGGCTGTGAGCATTCCAAAACTATGTGGCCTAATATAGACTTGAAGAGGTCTACCGCTTTACTGTCATTGGCTAGAATAGACGTCTCAGACATTGTGTTCCTCTGGACAGGTCACTGTCTAATCGGAAAACATGCTGACAGACTGAAAGTTGCCAGCAACGACTTTTGCAGAAGTGGTGGGGACATCGAAGAAGAAGAGACTATAGAACACCTTCTATGTGTGTCCCGCACTAGCAGTCAGAGGGAGTTTCACTTTAGATTCTCATTTCTTTGGGTAGTAACTAAAGAGTCATTCCATGATACGGTCGCGTTTTTTGTCTGCTACAGAAATACAAACCAATCCTCCTAATCTAGGCGCTTTTTGGATGCTGGTAGGGTGTTGGGTAGGAGATATCTTCATCCGGAACATCTTGCCATAGGAAGAAAAACGTCTCGGACTCTGAGTGAGTTTTAAAATCGATTAAATTAAATTGAATTTTTCAACAAACTCCATCGAAACAATAATTTTTGACTGGAATAAACGACAGAGACAGCTTGTTTGTGTGTTGTTAAATCACTTTTTACAAATTTAACAACACCAGCTGGTCGTTTCTGCCAAATAGTGATTGTGGGTTGCCTACTACCTTTACATAGCTTGGTCGCATAAAAAAGTAGTCTGACGATATCAGCTGTTGGTAATGTCGCGCGTATATGGCGTGTTTACACAAAGCGCATATACTGCATTATCGACACTAAATACCCACTGATAGCCGTTAACTATGAATATGAGCGAGGACATAACCCCAAGAAACAGTATTGGTTCGCTGAGAGTAAGCAAGCTCCAGCAATTAGAAAAGGCAAACGCCGAGCTGTCAGCGAGAAGCCAAAAATATGAAAGATTGTGCTTTCAACTTCAAAAAGATGTCGAAACCCTGAAAGGGCAAATTAATCAAAACCAATGTTCTGAGTCGTTTCAAACAGACGAAGAAGAACTTGCAAATGAAGTTGGCCGTTTTGAGAACCACCAACAAAATATTGCCGAAAGCATTGTAACAACCCCAAATCCAACAGGTGAATGGCAAACAGTCCAAAAGAATAAACGACATAGAGAAAGTCCAAACCAATCTAATGCCAACAAAAAGCAAGCTACAGTAAACGAATACTGGCTTGGAAAAAGTAATCCAGCTTCTGAAAATCAATTTGCAATTCTGGATAGCCAGGCAATGAGTTCAAATTTACAAACTGATGCTAATTCAAATTTACTTGAACATTCCAAACCACCACCAATCTTTGTGGATAAGGTTGGAAATATTCAGCCATTGATGTCGCTTCTTTCCCAATGCGTACCAAATCAATACGAAATCAAGTCTCTTCGTAATGATCAGATAAAAATAATGTCAAAGACCCATGAAACATATAAAATAATTGTTGAAGAACTTCAAAAAAAGGATACAGAATTCCATACCTACAAACCGAAAAATGAAAGAGGGTTCAAAGTGATTCTCAAAAATATTCATCCAACTGTAGATGTGGAAGAACTGAAGGATGAGCTTCTGAAAGAAGGTCACGAAGCCACCAATGTATGGAATATTAAGAATAGATATTCTAAAAAACCACTACCATTATTCGAAATAACGTTATCCACGAAACCAAACAATAAAAATATTTTTTCTGTCACAAGACTTATGAATACTATTGTTAAATTTGAAGCACCTCGTCCAAAGAAAACCATACCACAATGCGCAAACTGTCAACAATATGGCCATACTAAAACTTATTGCAGAAAAAAATCTGTTTGTATCAAATGTGCTGGTAGTCATGACTCAAAGTCTTGTGTACGTAAAAATTGGGCTAGCGAAGTGAAATGTGCCCTATGAGAAGGAAACCACCCAGCAAACTATAAAGGTTGCAACATTTATAAACAACTTTTTCAAAAACACTTTCCAACTCAAAGAACAAATAGAGAAAGACAAGCCATAACTTCCCAAGCAATCACAGAACAATCAAATCTAACAGCTCCAGCTTCATACTCCAATGCTGTCACCAACTCCACAAACGTCCAAAATATTATAAACCAGAACCCTACTCTTCAATCTCACTCCCAACACCCACAAAGCCAGCCAACACTACAACAACAACCTATATGTAACCCTAATGTCTCCAACATTAAGGAAATGCTTACCAGCCTCAATGCCCTAATGCAGCAAATGACCAGCCTTATTTTGAATGTTACTGCTCAACTTTCACAGATTACCATATGAGTCAACTCAACATAGTTTTCTGGAATGCAAATGGCTTGTCAAACCATATATTAGAAGTAAAGGAATTCCTAAGAACAAGACAGATAGATGTAATGCTAATTTGTGAGACACACTTTACACAAAAATCTCATCTTTTAATTCCACAATATGATTTTTATCATGTAAATCACCCTGACAGCAAAGCAAGAGGAGGATCGGGGATCCTAATAAGAAAAACCATAAAACATCACCAAGGAACACATTATTGCGCGCAAGAGATACAAGCAACTAACATTATAGTAGAAGACTGGCTTGGACCATTAACCATCTCCTCAATTTACTGCCCACCGAAACATAACATTAAAAAAGATTTATACATTAGTTTCTTCAGATCACTTGGAAACAAATTCTTAGCTTGTGGTGACTACAATGCTAAACATCCTCTATGGGGCTCCCGACTTACATCTCCAAAGGGAAAACAACTGTTTTACGCCATCAAAGAACTGAACTTGAACGTTAAATCCTCTGGTACCCCAACATATTGGCCCACTGATGTAAATAAAACCCCAGATCTAATTGATTTTTGTGTCTCAAAGGGTATCCCCGAAGGATCACAAAATTGCACATCGATCTGTGAACTCTCTTCCGACCATTCACCGGTTCTCCTTACCGTGCATTGCAAATATATAATACAGGACCAAAAATGTACATTACACAATAAGAAAACCAATTGGCACTATTTTCGGTATCTTTTAAGTACGAATCTAAGTGAGAACATTCCTCTTAAAACAGACGAAGATTTAGTAGATGCAGTGGAACATCTAGTCCGCAATATTCAACTAGCGTCATGGAATGCAACACCTCAGAAAAGTTTCTCCATAAATCACACTACTCCAACAAACGTCTTGAAAAAACTTTTCATTAAACGGAAAGCGAAGAAAACGTGGCAAAGAACGCGATCTCCTGATGATAAGAGGAAACTAAACAAAGCAACAGCCGAACTCAAACTTCTTCTACAGAATATACAAAATGAAAATTTTGAAAAAAATATTCAGGGTCTTGGTCCAAACAAGTCTACAGATTATTCCCTGTGGAAAGTGACCAAATCTATCAAGAGATACCCAAAAATAAATCACCCAATAAGAAAACCCGATAGTTCTTGGACAAAGAGTAACTTAGAAAAAGCAACTACATTTGCAAACCACTTATCTGATGTATTTACCCCAAATACAAATGAAGTTGTACCAGAAAATATTAAAAAAATCCTAGATGAAACCCACCAACTTGATCTGCCCATTAAAAAATTTTCGAAGGCTGAAGTTATTAAAGTTATCAACACCCTTAAAGCAAATAAAGCACCTGGTTATGATTTGATTACACCAACTATCTTAAAAGAACTTCCTGCAAATGCTTTAAATTTATTGACCTACATATACAACGCATGCTTGACTCGATGCTTTGTACCCCCGCAATGGAAGGTTGCGCAAATAACAATGATTCAAAAACCTGGCAAACCCACAGACCAAGTAAAGTCTTATCGTCCAATTAGTCTGCTGTCTGTACTTTCCAAAGTTCTTGAAATTCTATTTTTAAAGCGATTAACGCCAATTGTAAATCAAAAAGAACTTATCCCTGACCATCAATTTGGGTTCAGGAAAAATCACGGCACAATAGAACAAATCCATCGTCTGGTTGAAACAATACACAACGCGTTTGAATCCAAAGAATCTTGTACAGCTGCATTCCTGGATATATCGCAAGCATTTGATAAGGTATGGCACGAGGGCTTACTTTACAAAATAAAAAAGCTGTTACCAATCAATTTTTATCTGTTTATTAAATCGTATATTAACGATCGGCATTTTTATGTTCAAGAAGCCGGTGAAGCAAGTACCATCAAGAATATTCGTGCCGGTGTACCACAAGGTAGTGTACTTGGTCCACTGCTATATCTCTTATTTACAGCTGACCTTCCACGATCACAGAATGCTGTGATCGGGACTTTCGCTGATGATACAGCGGTATTAGCTGTCAGTAAAGATGCACAAAAAGCGAGTAATGCCCTCCAAAAGTACTTAAACACGTTATCGGTATGGCTACGTGAATGGCGTATAAAAGCCAATGAGTCAAAATCTACCCAAGTTACATATACATTGAAACATGCCACATGTCCCCCTGTTCAATTGAACCAAATTGAGATCCCACAGAAAGATGAAGCCCTATATCTTGGAATTTATCTAGATAGAAAACATAAATGGAAGAAACACATCCAAACTAAAAGAAAGGCTCTCGATATTCAACTGAGAAAAATGAAATACCTAATTGGATACCGCTCGAAACTCTCTTTGGAAAACAAAATCCTCATATACAAATGCATATTAAAACCAATCTGGACATATGGCATCCAATTATGGGGGACCGCCTCAAATACCAATATAAAATTACTGCAACAGTTTCAATCTAAAGTACTAAGAATAATTACAAATGCCCCAACATACGTTACCAACGAACGCCTACATAAGGATCTAAACATAAAAACAGTAAAGGAAGAGATTTCATCGCAATTAATGTCATATAAATTAAGAATTGACGACCATCCAAACCCCCTAGCGGCCAACTTAATGTCAAATCGGGAAACTTTTACAAGGCTAAAACGAAAAGCACCACAAGATCTAATCGCATAAATAAAATCTTTGTATAAATATTGTTCCTCAAACTGAAATTTATGTATGTATATGTTAAATGGATTGACCACTGGGTTAATACCATCTAAAAGAAATTTAAAACACCAGAATAATGTTAAATATCAATGTTAGATAGATCGCATTAATAAAAATTACAAAAAAAAAAAAAAAAAAAAAAAAATTTCTTTGGGAACCTGTCTGATTTAGCGGATGTGAACATTCGCAAGTTATTAAAGCGATCTGAATGGTTCAGCGGTAGGAATTAGAAGGTATTAGAGTCGATGGCAACTGCCACTTAAACCTTACCTAACCTAATATTGATTCAGGTCGTTGGGGATTGCAAATGAGTAATATAGGATCAGATTTAGATATAGCTCCCATATAAACGGATCTCCCGATATGATTTCATGAACCCCTGGAAGACGCGATTTTTTTTCGGGCGTTGCTTATGTATAAAATTTTACGGAACCTCATATATTGTCGATTTTTTGTTGTGACAAATTGAATAAAATAATCACGCGATCGATGGTTAATTGTTTACCGTTTTTTGACTACTTTTTGCGTTACACTCACTACATTCGTACATAGAATCTCGCATATTATCATATGTCAGTCGAATGCCAGTCATGGGATGATAGTCGTCATTATGAAATCAATTTGAAAGTATACTTCAGTGTTTGGTTAATCAATCGTCTTTTTTTCGGACTTTCGGATTGTTTTCATATATTCCTCTGCACCCCAGCCAGTCGTGTGTCTTTTCGTTGGCCTGTCATGTAGGTTCACATTTTTCATTTCATTCTCCCGTCTGTTTGTTATGAAAGTGATTGATGTGTGGTTGGCGGCTGACTGGATGAATAGATGGATGGTTCCCGTTTTTGTGCTGGGCAATATTAATGTGGGGTATTTTGTAAAGACGGGAAAAAATGAATTTATTTTCAGTTGTCTTGTTGCTTTTTCTTTTTCACTCGCCAAAATAATAATTTCTTTAATGGATTTTCATAAGTCACACAACGATAGAAGGAAACGGGCCGAGAATACTTTAACAAATGCTTGGATATAGTTTCATGTTCTTAGAATGCTATCAATCACTTTAAAATTTATGTAAAATTGGTATGTGTCTGTGGCATATAGCCGAAAGGCAAGAAAAAATGAATTTTGAGCGGCATGTTAAGAAGGTCTCAATAACATAGAGGAATAAATGTCTGTCGTCTGTCCGACCATTTTGAAAGCAACGACATGATTAAGCACGTGGCTTGGCGCTACCTATTTATTGGGAAAATTAATCAAAAAGCTCACATTGAAAATGGTTATTTAAATATAGGCTTTCGGCAGATTAATAATGCTCTATCATTAATTATTTCATACATTTCTCATTTTTTTTTTTTGGCAAAAGTAAGTGATTTAATGGTCAAGTTTCTAAGGTTAAAATCTAGCCCAGGGTTAACTCAAAGGCATGTGCATTATAATTTGTTTCGAAGGTTAAGATGGAAAGTGTGAAAACGATACAGCACTATGTAAGTTGTTAAATCCCTTCACAAAGTATGACTGGTTTTGCCAGCGTCGAGCTAGTTTATAAAGGGTGATTTTCTAAGAGCTATATGAAAGTTTAATAAAAGCAAATAAATTAAATTCAGAAAAATGCATCAAATCTTTATTAGAGTCGATAGTACGGTCCACATAATTCAATGTTCGAAGCTTTTTTTCATGCAAATGTTGACCGTGACTGCGTCTCAAATGGTTCATACGCATAGTTCAATTTTGGCATGCTCTTTCCAACATTTCGGCCGGTATCTCACAATGCGTCAATTAAAGCGGGCTTGTCTGTATAGACATGAGCTTTAACATAGCCCCACAAAAAAATAGTCTAAAGGCATTAAATCGCAAGATCTGGGCGGCCAATTGATCGGTCTTAAATGCGAAACAAAATTTTCACCGAACTCGCCTCTCAATAAGTCCAATGCTACGCGTGCTGTGTGGCATGTGGCACCGTCTGGCATTAAATCGCAAGATCTGAGCGGCCAATTGATCGGTCTTAAATGCGAAACAAAATTTTCACCGAACTCGCCTCTCAATAAGTCCAATGCTACGCGTGCTGTGTGGCATGTGGCACCGTCTTGTTGAAACCACAAGTCATGCAAGTCATCTCTTGCATTTTGGGCAAAAAAAAGTTGGAAAATCAACAGTTACGTTACGATTCGCACCATCTTTGAAGAAGTACGATCCAACGATGCCACCTGCCCATAAACCGCACCAAACTGTGACTTTTTCTGGATGCATTGGTATCTTATTCAATGCTTCTGGCTGATCTTCACTCCTAAATTTACTATTTTGCTTATTTATGGATATAGCGCACGATGAACTTTCTTAACAGAGCACACATTTTGATAATAAAATTCAATAATTTGCAAGCGTTGTTCGTTTGTAAGACGAATCACTGTTAAATGTTTTACAATAAAACAAAACCAGTGTTGCCCAAAAGATTTTATCTAAAAAATCTCCCTTTACACATATTAATCTGTTTATGTTTATTCCTTACAACACAGTTCTAAAAACGTTTGAACCGATTTTCCGGAGATGCATAATGCAAGTGTTTCCAGTATTGATATACATCGCAATATCGGGTCATCTCCTCGCACCTAATTTCCAAAAATATACTTCCCAAACACCATGGATTTAATTTGAAATAAATCTTAAACTTAGATATTTATACCCACCACCAAAGGATGGGGGTACATTCATTTTGTCATTCCGTTTGCAACACATCGAAATATCCATTTCCGACCCTATAAAGTATATATATTCTTGATCAACGTAAAAATCTAAGACGATCTAGGCATGTCCGTCCGTCTGTCTGTTGAAATCACGCTACAGTCTTTAAAAATAGAGATATTGAGCTCAAATTTTGCACAGATTCTTTTTTTTTTGTCCATGAGCAGGTTAAGTTCGAAGATGACCTATATCGGACTATATCTTGATATAGCCCCCATATAGACCGATCCGCCGATTTATGGGTCTTAGGACCATAAAAGACACATTTTTTATCCGATTTCGCTGAAATTTGGGACAGTGAGTTGTGTTAGGCCCTTCGACATTCTTCGTCAATTTGGCCTAGATCGTTCCAGATTTGGATATAGCTGCCATATAGACCGATCCTCCGATTTAGGGTCTAAGGCCCATATAAGCCACATTTTTCATCAGACTTCGCTGAAATTTGGGACAGTGAGTTGCGTTAGGCCCTTCGACATTCTTCGTCAATTTGGCTCAGATCAATTCAGATTTGGATATAGCTGTCATATAGACCGATCTGCCGATTTAGGGTCTTTGGCACATAAAGGCCACATTTATTATCCGATTTTGCTTAAATTTGGGACAGTGAGTTGTGTTAGGCCCTTCGACATCCTTCGTCAATTTGGCTCAGATCGGTCGAGATTTGGATATAATTGCCATATAGACCGATCCTCCGATTTAGGGTCTTAGGCCCAAAAAAACCACATTTATTATCCGATGTCTCCGAAATTTGGGACAGTGAGTTGTGTTTGGCCCTTCGATATCCGTCGTTAATATGGACCAAATCGGTTCATATTTGGATATAGCTGCCATATACACCGATCCTCCAATTTTGGGTCTTAGGCCCATAAAAGCCACATTTATTATCCGATTTTGATGAAATTCGGGATAGTGAATTGCGTTAAGCCCGTCGACATCCTTCGTCAATTTGGCCCAGATCGGTCCAGATTTGGATATAGCTGCCATATAGACCGATCCTCTGATTTGGGGTCTTAGGCTCATAAAAGCCACATTTATTATCCGATTTTGCTAAAGTTTGGGACAGTGAGTTGTGTAAGGCCTTTCGACATCTTTCTTCAATTTGGCCCAGATCAGTTCAGATTTGGATATAGCTGCCATATAGACCGATTTCTTGATTTAAGGTTTTGCGCCCGTAAAATGCTCAATTATTGTCTGATGTCGCCGAAATTTAGGACAGTGAGTTAGGTTAAGCCCCTTGACATACTTCTGCAATACCGCACAAATCGGTCCAGATTTGGATATAGCTGCCACATAGACCGAGATCTAGGTTTTAGGTTTTGGGGCCATAAAAGACACATTCATTGTCCGATGTCGCTGATATTTGAGACAGTGCTTTGTGTTAGGCTCTTCGACATTCTGGTGCAAATTGGCCTTAATCGGTCCAGATTTGGATATAGCTGCCATGTAAACCGATATCTCGATTTAAAGTCTTGGCCTCATAAAAGGCGCATTTACAATCCGATTTCACTGAAATTTGATACAGTGACTAATGTTAGGCTTTTCGACATACGTATCGTATATGGTTCCGATCGGTTTATTTTTATACCCTCCACCACAGGATGGGGGGTATACTAATTTCGTCATTCTGTTTGTAACTACTCGAAATATTCGTCTGAGACTCCATAGAGTATATATATTCTTGATCGTCGCGACATTTTATGTCGATCTAGCCATGTCCGTCCGTCTGTCTGCCGCTTCAAATTTTGCACAAATACTTTTTACTAGTGTAGGTCGGTTGGTATTGTAAATGGGCCATATAAACCGATCTTGGGTTTCGACTTCTTTAGCCTCTAGAGGGCGCAATTCTTATCCAATTTGACTGAAGTTTTGCACATAGTGTTTAAGTGCCACTTCTAACAACTGTGCTAAGAATGGTAGAAATCGGTCCTTAACCTGGTATAGCTGTCATATAAACTGATCTTGGGTCTTGACTTCTTGAGCCTCTAGAGAGCGCAAATCTTATCCGATTTGAATGAAATTTTGCCCGACGTGTTTTTTTATGATATCCAACATCTGTGCTGAGTATGATTCAAATCGGTTCATAACCTGATATAGCTGCCATATTAACCGATCTTGGATCTTGACTTCTTGAGCCTCTAGAGGTCGCAATTATTATCCGATTTGCCTGAAATTTTGTACGACGGATTCTCTCATGACCATCAACATACGTGTTTATTATGGTCTGAATCGGTCTATAGCCCGATACAGCTCCCATATAAATCGATCGCTCTATTTTACTTCTTGAGCCCCCAAAGGGCGCAATTCTTGTTCGAATTGGCTGACATTTTACACAGGTCTCCAACATATAATTTAATTGTGGTCTAAACCGGATCATATCTTGGTATCGCTCTAATAGCAGAGCAAATCTTTTCTTATATCATATATTTGCCTAAGAAGAGATGCCGGGAAAAGAACTCGACAAATGCGATCCATGGTGGAGGGTATATAAGATTCGGCCCGGCCGAACTTAGCACGCTTTTACTTGTTAGATATAGCTACTGTACTTATTAGTATTTGGTCCAAATAGGAACATATTTTTATATAACTTATATGGGACATAAGGTATGAAATTTTCACCGAATTTTGATGAAAGGTGGTTTACATATATACCCGAGGTGGTGGATATCCAAAGTTCGGCCCGGCCGAACTTAACGCCTTTTTACTTGTTTTTTTGTAAATTTCTCATTAAAAAGTTTAAATTCTTGTAATTTGAGCTAAAATTTCTTTGAAATTACTGTTCTAGAAAATTGTGTCATTGAAAAAATTTTAATTGTGTCTTCACAAAAAATGTCAAAAATCTCAAAAATCCCGTGGCCCCTGGGAGCTATCGTCGGTACCAACTGGCATACCACCAGACTTGCACTGAAAACTTTTTAGCGTTTTATTTTTGCCCTTTGTGCTATTGGGATCAAAAGGTAAAAACTTGAGGGTACGCGTTTCTCTATTTGCAAAAAATTTTTTATAGCATGGGACGGTCTAATGCATTTGCATTTATTTTCTTGTGTTCAAGTAGTAAAAGGTCACATTATAACAACAAGAGCGTGTGCTACATGTTGTTTCTGAAATAGAAACTTATCCTCAAAAAAAAAAAAAAAAAAAAACATCAGCACATACAATATAATCCCCAAGGAGAGACCAAAGAAAAAAAAAACACAAGTGGCACTACTTAAAAAAGTATGCCTAATGATAAGGTCTACAAGATTTGTTTAAACATTCTATTAAAGGCATACATTATCCTCTACGAAAGCAATCCGCGATCATATACCGTAGAAGTAAAATCATGCAGTGGTCATGCCATCACATTGTCCACCTCAGAGTAATGGGTGAGACCTTTTCCCACACTTCGTGCCACGACATTCATGCAGACATCCAGATTTACTCGCACGCAATACATGCCACAGGCTGGAGTCTGCAGTGTGCTGCAAGTCAGACACTAGGCGTGAGGCATTGAAACCAAAAGTATGTAAGATCTTTGGATGACGAGTACCTCTGGTACCAGTGTGCGCGTGGAGAAGGAGAAAAAGGTAATAGCAGCTTTTCACCTAAAGTGGCATCACGTTTCACATTTACAATATGACACTGTCAAGTATGCGCATACATTAGTCAGAGAGTCAAAAGGTATTTTCAACAGAAGTTGTCGGGTTTTTCGATTTTATTTTCCAGAGGCTACCGGTAGCTAATGTTGAAAGTGGTTGATGCTGCATCTTAGTGTCACCTTATGCTCGCTGTTTTTTCATCCAAAGGGTATACAAAAAAGTGATACAATTTTTAAGACATGTTACATTTTTGAGAATACTAAATAAGTTTCCAATTTTGGATCGAATAACGGTACCCTTATGACATATTAAATGGTAATAGCTGAAGTGATAAACAGATAATGTGCAGGATTAATTGGTTGCCACTCAAAGTGCAAAATTGGTCTGCTCATCCGTACAAAATTTTGTTCGGGATGGAATAATGGTGATGTGATTCGAAGAAGTCACTAGACACGTTTTCTTGATGGCGGTTGTCGACAAGGGCGAATAAGAGGATTGCATGCCTAGGAATAAGTGTAGCGTGATAGTCAATGGTCTGTCATCTGTAACTCCGATGGTCTCGCGGAATTGCCTGGACTTCCCCCAGTTTGTGACCAAAGAAACGAAAAGTTCCTCAGGTCCTGGATCGAATACTTGGGAGTCTAAGGGACTGGTAAGACAATCTTGCAACAACCTTCTGAAAGATTGAATGAAACTGATGGCAATCGGAGCCTTCAACAAGTCTGAAGGAGTTTTAGAAGCGATTAGGTTGGAAGTTTGGAAACGACTCAGCAGTTATTGCTGGAAACTTGTCTGAGAAAATATTTACCACACCTCTAAAATCTAGTTGATTGCAGGAGACAAAACATCCCTGTACCACGGCCGAAAGAGGAGGGAAATTCTTCAAGATATGTCTCAACAACAAACCCTGTTTGGGTGTACAGCAGCATCATCTACACTGAAAGTGTCCAGAGCCCTGAGGAACAATGGTTCCACTGTTTTCTCAATTGTGCCTGTATGCGTGGGATTTGACGTTGCTCTTATCCAAGAACTATGGGTATGTGGAGGAATGGTTAGTAGACTAAGAACACCTGGATTTAAACTACTTAAGGGATTTCAAATTGACTGAGCTGATTTTTTATTAAAAGTAGTGTATGATAGATATAGAACCGATTGGAGCTACAATATCCCTAGAATGTAAACTTTTAAAGAATGTAGACTTTTATAGAATGAAGACTTTTATACGAATAGTTTGAGACTAGACGAACATATAGACTTTGGGGTGTACTATGAACAAATAGGACAGGTCAGGTCGAGAAGGTTACCCGAACACTTTAGTTTGGCTATTAAATCTTTCACTCAACAGTGTGTAGAAGATTTTATCGCGTCGCTCATCGAAGCAACCCCATCTTATCCACTTATTTAAGCAGACGCCTCCGAAACATCTGCAAGTTCGCCGAGATCGGAGAAATACCACATCCCTAGGATGGAAAGCCTGTATCAGTGCCACTGCAGATCCGGTCATGAGCAGAGTAGGTGTTCGTTCTTCTTCTCCTCATCCCCAAGACAGCGTCCGCAGTAGTCGGTGTATGGGGTTCTCATGCGCCCGGCCATATAGCCTATATCCCAATGTCCGGTTATGACTTTTGTAATCGTACTCACTGACAGCAGTGTTGGCCAGCAACTCCCTCGTCCTGCTCTGGTCAACAGCTGGCCAGAGCGTCCTGGAAGTCCGACAACCATTCTCAGACTCCCACCTTGCCACCGCCTCCGCACTAGCCACCACCTCTATTATGTTCAATAGTTCGACAAAAGCCACTTGTGAAAGGTAGGCAACAGTTCTGCCTGGCGCGGAAGATCCCCTACTCGTCTGCCATTTCATTCCCCAGAACACCAAAGTGTCCGGGAACCCAGGCCATAAACCGTGCCTGAAAAACGCCCGGCAGTCTAACTGTCATACCGATATCGACTGTCTCTGGGTGGAGCCCGGGAAAGCGAATCTGGAACAGCCTATCTCGAATCGGTCTTGGCGACAGGTAGTCTGAGACCCTCATCATCCTACATCCTGCATCCATGGCATGCAGTTGCCTCAGCCTAAGCGTCACCTTAGTGGCACAGCCCCGTATATAGACATCAACAAAATCGCCTGCGCACCCGTGACGCAGACCAATCTATGCACCTCTCGAAGTTCCCTGGTTCGTGTACTCTTCCCCACAGTTTTACACCATGCCATTCTGGTTTCACAATGGCCGCGTACATCCAGTATATCATCTTCGGGCTGACAGTTTCGAATCGAAGACTAGGCTTTCGCCTCCTTCTACAACTGCAAAGTGGTCTCGTCCAAAGACGAGAGTCTGAAATTCTTTATCTTATATCTCCGAGTGAGGAGCACCCGGTCCGTCTGCCTTGGGTTCTTCTTCAACCCATTTCTAGTAGCCCATCTCGATAGCCTCCACGGTGACATTTTCTGGTCGTCGCTGGTTAATGGTCGTCGACAGAAATCTGCCTCCAATCATTAAGACGACGTTGTTCGCATTGATTCTCACGCCGTATACTTTGAGATCCAAAGAACCTCGTTTATCACTAGATCCTAGAGAATCGGTGAGAACACCTTACATCTCCTAAGAATCATACTGTCCGTCTACCGAGAGATACTCAAGCGGCAACTATCCCTATATCCACGCTGTTAAATGCCTCCTCCATATTTGAGGAAGGCCGTCGTCGTGTACTCCTGTTGTTGGAGTGGCATATCGACCTCTCGTACCACTTCATGTGGGGTCGTCTCCACCTACCGAACCTTGAGTCATATATTTCGTGCCGACTGAAATTCTCCGGTGTTAGTTCCTCACCTTCATGTCCTTCAGTCTTTCCAGTTTCGAGTGTTGTAAGTAAAAAAGATGACAGACTGATTGCTTTGCAGTACTGTGGTTTATATTTTCCGCCTTGGGGATAAGCACCACCTTAATTTCCCTCCATACCCTCTGTATGTATGACAGTGCCAGGCTCACCCTGGAAATCCGTTGTGAACGCTCCAAAAGTGTGTGGCCCAATCTGACTTAAAGAGGTCTACCGCTTTGCTGACGTTGACAAAAAAAAGTTCAGTCATTGTGTTCATCATAACGGGTCACTATCTGGTCGGAAAACATGCTGATAGGCTGGAGCTTGCATGTAACGATTTCATCGGAAGCTATGAGGACTTCGAGAAATAGAAAGCTATACAACTTGTGCTGTGTGTATTCCACTTTAGGAATTCATTTCTTTTGGGGATTTGTCCAAATTAGCGGACGTTGTTGGGCCTTTTAAAACGATCTGGATGATTCAATGGTAGGAAATAGAAGGCATCTTCCGTCTCCTGTTTTTTGTGGGATCACAATGGACGAAAATGTCGAAGTGAGTTTAATTGCAGACTTACAAACAGAACCTTACCTTCGTACTCCACTTCCAGTAACTTTTCATTTCGGGCCACTTTATCCCACATATTATCATAATATTGCTAATATAATCCAATATTATATAATATTGCTAATATAATCCAAAGACTTTTCATTTTAGTCCTATATTATGCCTATCACGTACAGTTTTGGGAGTGGAGCTGGTCCGTATGGGGATGGGGTATCCCCACAGACACTTGACCCCATCCTTTGACCCACACACTACACCCAAACATGTTTCATTTGATGTTATTTTGGTGGGTTTTGAAGCATCCATCCCGGAAATCTGTAGTTTTCAAAAATTAGGGTAAGGGAGAGCTTCCGGTTAAACATAATAAAGAGTCTATAATTTGACGCACAATATATTTTGTTGTAGGCCTCTTGGTATTGAAAATTGGTATAAGCCCAGAGAAAAATCATGCACGGCGTTGACTAAGTGACGACATTCATTCATAAAATTTAATCAACATACATATGTTATAAGATCGATCACAAATGTTCATCAACCAACACAGTTTTGTGAACGAAACGCCCACATCCGTTCGAATTCTGAGAACGTCTAGTGCATTGTTTTTTAAAATATTGCAAAATGTTGTTGGGTGCTGCTGAATGTCGAACGTGTGTACCGTCCATCTCAATTAATGTTTACAAACGACTTACCAAATTGCACCACAGCCCACATTTGCCCATGAACATTCTATTAAGGAACAGGGGCAAAGGTTGGTATACAATGTACACTATTCATATATATTTTGTAGGGATGATTTTCATAACGGTCGGTGCATGCTACAACTTTCTATCATTTTTCTATAATTTTGCAACTTTTTTTTCTATCAGTCTAAAGGTGGTTCATACGTATACAAATTATTCAGTGCAAAATTTCAGCTCAATCAACTCTTACAGTGAGCAACACGGTAGCCGAGTTGCTAACGTACTCGGATTACCAGTGCGGGGGTTTTGGCTTCGATTTCCACCAGAGACTTCTGTCGCAATTATGTTATCGTATTGGACTAAAATTCACTTAGTGAGTCTGTATAAAGTCTACTCGCCTAACCCAATCTATGCTATTAGGAATCTATCAGTGTAGTTTAAGCAGACCCTTTCAGGAAGATTTCACCTCAAGCGACTACACATCCTTATAATATGACAATGAAAAAAGTCATCGCATATCAACATGTTGTTTCTGAGATGTACAATACATTTGGCATGTTGTTGTTCGCTCTTGGCTGTTGATATTATAATGTCGATGAAAGGAAAGCAACATTCGAATGACTCTCCTTGGTCGCCGTGTGTCGAAGACAACCATATGAATTCCACGAAGGAATTATTATCTCTGAACAGTGCCTGGATTTCATTTGTTTGTGCTTAGGAGCTGCTGGTTGTGGCAACATTTTTGCGCTGCCATTTTTTCTTCTGGGGTCTTTTCCTTGACCATCGGCATCAAGGCTCCATACCATATTTGAGTCATGATTTCCATTTTGACCAAAAGACCAAAGACAGATTCCTGGTATCATTGGGTGCAACAGCATAAACAGTGGTACTACTCGCAGTACGTATTTGTTGTAGCCACCAGTGTCATGGTTGTTTGCACGGTTGACTGCATCGTTGACTAGATTGAATTGGAAGGAAGTTGGAACGTGCGCTAAACGCGTAGTCAGCAGGCATCATCACTTATGATTACTACTGTTTCGCTGGTCTCCCATAGCACCGCTGAGACATCTGAGCTGAATGCGAGTGTGTCTGGTACTTCGACTTTGTCTATTATTGTTGTTATTTGTATGTTAACATAACTACTGACCATAGTTAGCATTCACTTAACACATGGAGCTGTTGCTGGTCGTGGTTGTAGTTAAGTGTTTAGAACAACCATCTCATGTTGCAGCAATTCTCTTTGTTGCCATTTCCTTTGCCACCGATAGATAATAAGTGGCCATAATTCTTGGTAATGCACAGTTGATGTGGTTACAATGATAGAGAGATGATGACCAATTGTTTTGCAATTGCTTTTGTCTTTTGCTGGAATGATGGCTAATGGTTAATGGGAAAATATTTTGCACCACAACACCACAAGGGACAAATATTGACACGTTTACTTTAATAACCATAATTTAAACCCCAAGGAAGGCTACTAGAGGCAATGCATAAATACGTTACTTCAAAATGGAAACTTTCACCCAATAAATTTCTTAAAGGAGGCAATGCCAAGCAAAGTTAACCAATCAATCAACTAATAAAGTATCAAATAAATTGGAAACATTTAAAAGGCAATGACTAAGGAATTTGCAAATATTCGTGCTTGGAAAGGAAATGGTAAATCCACCAAAGTATGTTAACTCTGCGTATCCAGCAACTACTAGATAAGACCACTATAATGTTGGAGGCTTTTTACAAATTCACCTACTGACAAATATTCTTTCCGATCGTACTAATAACTAGTCTTTTCATCACAATTGTTTGATGAACGCTACTATTTGAGTCAGTTAAGGGAACTTTTGGTCAAGCAAAGTTTTTTGGATCCTCAAAGTTTGCTACTTCAGAATACCGTAACACCATTTGTCTGCTGCTAATGGACAGGAAGAATAATATACATTCCAACTTTTCATTTTTACTCCAAAGAACTAAAACTACTAACTATTTAAAGCATGTCTGCCATGAGTGTTGAACCAAGAGAATATTCTAAAAATTGAAATGCGTATAAATTCGTGGAAACAAGAGTAATCTTATATGCCATCAATACAGATCCATAAGCCGTACGTCCTTTCTACTCAAAACCATGGAACGTATTTTGGACACCATGATAAAGAGTAGAACATCCAGCGAACTGCTCAAATACAAACAGCATGCCTATGTCAAGGGAAGGTCGGTGGAGACTGCCCTGCACGAGGTTGTGCATAAAATAGAATAATTCGATGCCAAAACGTACACACTGGCGGTATGCATTGACATCGAGAGGGCTTCTAACAATGTGCGGACCGACACACTGATCCAATCCTTAAACCAGTACTGGGAGGACCCGGTCCTTAGAGACTGGATAAACCATATGCTAAGGAACAGGTGGATAAATTGTGTGTCCCATGGCATAAATATAAGGGAGAAAGTGGCACAAGGCACGCCACAGGGCCATCGCCACTCTTATGGGTGATCCCCATAAATAACCTATTATGGATGCTGACTGAGGAGGGGTTTGAACCCGTCTGCTACGCAGACGATGTTATAATACTTCTAAGGGGTAAGGATCCGAAAGAGGTATGCAAAGGGCCGAATGGGTCTTGCATATGTCATATGGCTAAGCTAGACCCAGAGGTCTCAATGTTAACCCCGACAAGACGGAAATATGCCTGTTCACGAGGAAGACGAGGGTGGGCCAATTTAACGCACCACGTTTCCTCAATAAGACGATTTCGATATCTGACAAGATCAAATGCTTAGGTGTGATCTTGGACAGGAAACTGAATTAGAAGTGTCACATTCAGGAGCGTGCTGAGAAGGCTCACAGTTAGGCACTATGTAGACGGGCCTTAGGCTCGAAATGGGGTCTGAATCCTAGGATATTCCACTGGCTCTACAGGAGCGTGATTAGATCAATACTTACTTACGCCTCAGTAGTTTGGTGGATTGCTACGGAGAAAAACTGCAACATAAGGACCATACAACAGGTTCAGAGAACATGTTCAGAGAACATGTTTTCTTGGCATAGGCGGAGCGATGAGGACCACGCCCACTAGGGCACTGGAGACTATTCTGGATATCCGACCCATTAACATACAGATTAAGTGTGAGACAGTCACTGCGACTATGAGACTTAAGGCGATGGGAGAATGGATTGAGGATGGGAGCAGCTCATACCATCGTGGTATAATCGAGGCGACGATAGGAAACCTGGAAGGAATGAAAGAGGTTTCCGATCGGATACCTGAGATGAACCTTGAAGTCGAGTGCGAGGGCCTGCTGCCATCGGCACAGTACTGGATTGGTGGAACCCTAGTATAGCGATCTGGAAGATCATGTTACACGGATGGATCAAAGCTTGAGGACAGAGTTTACATGGGAGTTTACATTGAGAACCCTGAGACTGAGATCTGTTTTGCCTGACCATAATACGGTCCTACAGGCGGAATTCCGTGCGATTGGGGAATGCGTGAAGTGGTGTGGTGCTAACGTGAGGACGTCGAGTGTGAATATCTATACCGAGAGTAAAATTGCCATAAGGACAACAACAACCAGGACGGTAAGGTCACGAGCAGTCTTGCAGTGTAAGAAGGAGATTAACGGCTACTCTGAGGACGGCAAAAATCCCATCGTTTGGGTGCCGGCCATAACGGAGTAAGGGGAAATGAAAAGGCAGACGATTTGGCGGTGAAGGCCAGAGGACGGCCGTCAATAAATTTGATTAACCCGAAGCTTTTCGGATCGACGCAGTCCGAGTTAAGGGAGTGGGCGACGAATGCGCATGCAACATTGTGGAACAGCGAAACGGTCGGTAGGAGGGCGAAAATCCTATGGGGGAATCCAGATCCCGAGAAGACGAGGCAATTACTGAAAGGAAGCTAGAAGGAGGTCAGTATAGGATTGGGTATAATAACGGGACACATAGGACTACGAGCTCACTTATGCAAAATCGGTGCGGCAAGTGAAAGCATGTGTAGGGCATGCGGGAAAGATGATGAGATGTTGGAGCATTTCCTTTGTCATTGACCGGCTTTCGCGTCTAACAGATACCGGCACTTAGGTTGAGACACAATACCAGACATGAACCAACTTAGTAGTGGACATTATTACTTGTCCGGTCAACATTGGAAACATACAATATGCTATTGTTGCCTAAAGCAGATTTCTCAATAGTCGTGTGCCAATATCTTACTGACTAACTTGTAGAAGATTACAAAAATGTTGATATAATTAACTATAAATTCCTATTTTAGGCTCTTATCTCTATGGAAATTTTCCAGAATGAAAGTAATTACCAACACTTTGTATATACAGCATTCTTGATTGTTGTAGTATTAAGTCGAGTTCATTCGTCTCACTGTCCGCTGCAATTAAGCCAACATCTTCAAAAGTGAAGCAATCGAGCTAAAACCTGATACAGATAGGTTTTTTTCATCGAATTAATATAGTTCCCATTTAGTTGCTATGAGTACTAGACCGTCCCATCCCATAAGGGGAGGTAAAGAAACGAGTAGCCTACATTTTTGTATACCCTCCACCATAGGATGGGGGTATACTAATTTCGGCATTCGGTTTGTAACTACTAAAAATACTCGTCTGAGACCCCATAAAGTATATATATTCTTGATCTTCGTGACATTTTATGTCGATCTAGCCATGTTCGTCCGTCCGTCTGTCTGTCGAAGGCACGCAAACTTTTGAAGGAATAAAGCTACCCGCTTGAAATTTTGCGCAAATACTTCTTATAAGTGAAGGTCGGTTGGGATTGTAAATGGGCCATATCGGTCCATGCTTTGATATAGCTACCATATAAACCGATATTGGATCTTGAGTCTCTAGAGGGCACAGTTCTAACCCGATTTGACTGAAATTTTGCACGTGGTGTTTTGATATCCCAGTATGACTTTAAACAATCCATGTTTTGATATAGCTGCCATATAAACCGATCTTGGGTCTTGACTTCTTGCGCCTGTAGAGGGCGCAATTCTTATCCGATTTGAATTAATTTTTGCACGAAGTATTTAATTATGATATCCAACAACTAAGTCAAGTATGGTTCAAATCGGTTCATAACCTGATATAGCTGTCATATAAACAGATCTGGGGATTTGACTGCTTGAGCCTCTAGAGGGCGCAATTCCTATCCGATGTGGCTGAAATTTTGCATGACGTATTTTATTCTCTTTTATTCAACAACTGTATCAAATTAAGTTAAAATCGGTTCATAACCTGATATAGCCGCCATATAAACCGATCTGGGATCTTGACTTCTTGAGCCTCTAGAGGTCGCAATTATTATCCGATTTGCCTGAAACTTTGTACTACGGATCCTCTCATGACCATCAACATACTTGTTTATTATGGTCTGAATCGGTCTATAGCCCAATACAGCTCCCATATAAATCAATCTCTATATTTTAATTCTTGAGCCCCCAAATGACGCAATTCTTATTCAAATTGGCTGACATTTTACACAGGTCTCCAACATATTGGGTTGCCCAAAAAGTAATTGCGGATTTTTTAAAAGAAAGTAAATGCATTTTTAATAAAACTTAGAATGAACTTTAATCAAATATACTTTTTTACACTTTTTTTCTAAAGCAAGCTAAAAGTAACAACTGATAACTGACAGAAGAAAGAAAGCAATTACAGAGTAACAAGCTGTAAAAAAAATTGTCAACGCCGACTATATGAAAAATCCCCAATTACTTTTTGGGCAACCCAATATAATTTAATTGTGGTCCAAACCGAACCATATCTTGATATCGCTCTAATAGAAGAGCAAATCTTGTCTTATAGCGAAAATCGTTTCGGATTAGGATAAAACTACCTTATAAAGATAGTAGCCGGAGTTGAATTTTGGTCTGTAGTTGCTGTAGTTGTACGATTATGGACTGTAGTTTCTGTAGGTTAAAAACTACAATGGGAACTATATCCAAATCTGAACCGATTTTGAATTTTTGCAGATGCTTTCAAATGAGTCATGCAGCATTCAATATTAAATTTTGTGCAATTCCGTTGAATACTGTTGTAGCTAGGCCTTTGTATGTGTACATCGGACGAATTATATATATGAGAGCTAAATCTAATCTGAACCAATTTTTACAAAAATTTAAATCGATTGTTTTTGAGCTTATAAAAGCGATATATAGAAAATTTTCGAAATGATTGGATAACAAATGCGATCTTCACTTTAGTTACGAAAAAACGACAGACGGACTATCAGCAGGAATGTCCGAGTCGAACTACCCATTTTATCACTGCTGCAGTAGTGATGCAGGGTATAACTTATGGTTTTGTAATCAATTTTATTTAAATGGATACTAAGCTTACCAATTTCATCGTTAACCGATCGCCGAAATATTTCGTATTTTGCTTACTGGGATCAAAAAGAAATAAGTAAAAAGGCGTTAAGTTAGGCAGGGCCGAACTTTGGATACCCACCACCTCGGGTATATATTGGGTTGCCCAAAAAGTAATTGCGGATTATTCATTGACAAATTTTTTCACAGCTTGTGACTCTGTACTTGCATTCTTTCTTCTGTCAGTTATCAGCTGTTACTTTTAGCTTGCTTTAGAAAAAAAGTGTAAAAAAGTATATTTGATTAAAGTTCATTCTAAGTTTTATTAAAAATGCATTTACTTTCTTTTAAAAAATCCGCAATAACTTTTTGGGCTACCCAATATGTAAACCACCTTTCATCAAAGTTTGGTGAAAATTTCATACCTTTTGTCCCATAGCAGTTATATCAAAATATGTTCCGATTTGGACCAAATACTAAAAAGAACAGTAGCTATATCTAAAAATAAACCGATCTGAACCATATACGACACGCATGTCGAAAAACCTAACATAAGTCACTGTGTCAAATTTCAGTGAAATCGAATTATAAATGCGTCTTTCATGGGGCCAAGACTTTAAATCGAGATATCGGTCTACATGGCAGCTATATCCAAATCTGGACCAATTTGAGCCAAGTTGCAGAAAAATGTCGAAGAGCCTAACACAAAGCACTGTCCCAAATTTCGGTGAAATCAGACAATAAATGCCCATTTTATGGGTCCAAAACCTAAAATCTAGATATCGGTCTATATGGCAGCTATATCCAAATCTGGACCGATCTAAGCCAAATTCACGAAAGATTTCGAAGGGCCTAACAAAACTCGCTGTCCCAAATTTCAGCTATATCTGATAATAAATGTGGCTTTTATGGGCCTAAGACCCTAAATCGGCGAATCGGTCTATATGGGGGCTATATCAAGATATAGTCCGATATAGCCCATCTTCGAACTTAACCTGCTTATGGACAAACAAATAATCTGTGCAAAATTTCAGCTCAATATCTCTATTTTTAAATATTTTTAAAGACAGACGGACGGACATGTCTAGATAGTCTTAGATTTTTACGCTGATCAAGAATATATTTACTTTATAGGATCGGAAATGGATATTTCGATGTGTTGCAAACGGAATGACAAAATGAATATACCCCCATCCTTCAATGGTGGGTATAAAAATTAAGGGTATGGGTTTCAAAAAAAAATCTCTTTGATTTCAGGGAGCACACGAAGCGATGTGCTGATATAATACACACAGGTCTATTTCTCTGTATGGATCCCATAAAGATTTATCACCCTATTATACTTCCTGAGATAGAGGAGGCAGTGTGGTTCATCTAATTTCAATAAAACTGGGAATGGTAAGTAGTATTAGGCTCGGCAGGCAAGGGATAGCTGTGAGCACCACATAGCCTAAAACTTTAAGTTCCGATTTATGTGGTGTTGGTCCTTCTCAGTGAAGGAATAGGTGGCACTGGCTCTTGCTTAAACACTGAGTACCTACGTTTGTCGAAATGAAAAGGAGGGGTTTTTCGTCTTAAAATAACCAATGCCCACCATTAGCGTCTTTTCCGAGGTTAGAGGCGTCGAGAGGCTTTACAACAATATCGAAGGGTGATGCGCTGCGCAAGAGCTGTCATGATACACAACAATAATTTGGCTGTTGATTTATGTAAAATCGAAGACTGAAATATTGGTTGCCCAAAAAGTAATTGCGGATTTTTTAAAAGAAAGTAAATGCATTTTTAATAAGGCTTAGAATGAACTTTAATCAAATATACCTTTTTAACACTTTTTTCTAAAGCAAGCTAAAAGTAACAGCTGATAACTGACAGAAGAAAAAATGCAATTACAGAGTCACAAGCTGTTAAAAAATTTGTCAACGCCGACTATATGAAAAATCCGCAATTACTTTTTGGGCAACCCAATACTTTGTTGTCAGATTTACTCAGGTGGATAAGATACTAGCCACAATCCGCATAAAAGTCTATTTTTTTATGTCTTTCTTATCTGTGCCCATGCCTCGACAGAAGACATGGGCGAACAGATCAAGGCCAATTAAACGATGCACTATGAGCACAATGACGGGTTATAGAGGCAACAAATCTTAGAAGATAACTAGGGCTCTAAAAACTTGATCCAACCGCTTTAAGGACAACAAAATGACGCACAATGGGCCAAACGGCGAAGAAATTGGAAATAAGTCCACAACTTCTTACGTGTATATCAGAGTGGGTAAAAACGTTTAACCGTTTGTAAAGGAAGACAGGCTTTCAGGAAAATGACGCTGTTGCTATATATCTTTAATACAGGGTGGAAAAGATGTCCACTTTACGCTTCGCAAACTTTTAAGGGGTTATAACTTTTGATAAAAGGGACTCTGGAGAAAGAGCATGACGAGATTAGTATAGCTGTCATATAGAGAAATTTGGAAATTAATCCAAATTTGCTGAAATTTTTGAGCGGGGTGTTTTATTACACCTTTCTACAACTGTGCCCAATATTGTGCATGATGATGTCGCTTACATCGAAATTGCACATTAACATAGTATGAAATAATTTGACTATTTTAGTAAGAAATTGGTTCTTTTCTTAGAAATGTTGTAAGAAATTATTATTTACAACGTAAGTTCTATCTTTACTGTTATTTTCATTCACAGAAAAAAGTTGAAATGTTGAAAATAGCTATCAACGTCAGCTGACTGTTAGTAATTCATTTTACTGCTATTACAGCAGGAGTTCTGCAATTTTAAAAAAGCGGGACTATGTCTGTGTTTTGCTGAAAATGAGTGCTGCTTAATTTATGAAGAGTTAGTTAAAATAAATAAATTCAAGCAGAAATTATTTTGAAAGAAAATGAGAAAAACGGCGTTTGGTCACACACCCACACTGATGTTTTCCTTTTGTTGCTGTTATTTATTGCACACACTGTTTGTAAAGTATGTGTGAGCACAGGCGCATATGCGCTGCATTTTATGACATAGAAAAAAGTCTTTTCGTTATTGTAAGCAATACACAGCCCTCATACCTCATAACCAACAAGTAGGTATGAAGCACTTATGCGGCATTTTCTTCGTTTAATATAGCTAAGCATTGTTGTTGTTCTACTTTACTGCACACGGGAGATGGATTTTTGTTATTTACCCTGTCCCGATAGTACAGCAGCGCAATGGTAAACAATCGTCCACTTCATGGAAATAGCCATATACCATCACTGTTGATGGCATATAATGTGTACCACCTAGTCAGAACGACTTAAAAACTATAAGGCAGCTGGAGCCGATGGATTGCTGGTCGAACTGTTTAAGACCGGAGACGATACGGTGATAAGGTGTATGCATCAGCTCTTCTGCGCAATGAGGCTTGAAGAACACATATCCGATGTCCCATACAGAGGAATAAATCTCTTCGCATACAAAATACTATCGAGCGCACTGTGTGAACGATTAAAGTCTAAAATAAACGAAATAATTGGGTCATATAAGTGTGGCTTTGGACTTGATAATTCCACCATAGACTAGTTATTTACACAACGCCATATTCTGGAAAACCCGAGAAGAACAAATCAACACCTAACACCTTTCTATACTATAAAACCGCCTTCGAGAGCCCCATACGTTCAAAGGTATTACAGCCATGTCTGAGTTTGGCTGGAATACCTTTGAACGTATGGGGCATTATACGACTTTGCAGGATAATGGGTGCTGATACACGCTTCTCAGTTAAAATAGAAAATAACCTCTTCTAACCGTTCTATACCAATCGAGGTTTTACACAAGGAAGAAAACTATTGTGTGATATCTTTAATATCCTGCTGGAGAAGATTATACGAGAAGCAGGTGTGAATGGGCATGGCACACTGCTCGCATCCTTTGAAAGTATCAAAAGAGTAGCAACGAAAGTGAGTTTGGCAGTAAATGGATATAAGACAAAATGAATGAAATCAACTCTTACAAAGCCCCCCCCCCACTCCAGCAGATAAAGAAAATGTAGAAAAATGTTAACTACAACTTTGAGATAGTCAGCAACTTTATCTATCTTGGCACCGGCGTAACCGAAACAACTGACACCAGTTTTGAAATAAAGCGAAGGAAAGCTGTATTTTATTTTAGTTGTATATAGTGCAGTGCAATAAAATTTGTATGAAAATGACATATATCCAGTACAACCAAATTCTGAATAAATTACCACTGCAGCCTTATGTAGAACACCTGTTGTCAGAATTTCCACGATATGTTTTTCACAAATAAGTGTGGCCACCCGCAGAAATCTTCTATTGTGAATGGTAAATTCCGTGCATATAAAACATATTTAAGGAGCATAGACACTTCCCGATGGACCAAAAATTACACTATACAAGACACTGATAATATCCGTGCTGTTGTATGGCTCCGAAGCATGGGTACTCGCGATGGCGGATGAGTCAGTACTTGGAGTATTTGAGGGAAAGATTCTTCGTAAAATATATGGACCAGTTTGCGTTAATGGAAAATAAAGACGTCGTATGAACCACGAGCTAGGTCATGTTATCAAAATGGATGAAGAAGCTCCAGCAAAGAAGTTTTTTGGTGGCAACCATAATAAAATACGCGGAACCATAACTCCAATGAGTTGACCAAATGGAGAGCGTTAGCTCGAAACTGGGTGACAAAGTTTGGAGAAGATACGCAGCAGATCGAGGCGCTTGGAAATCAATTCTACATTTGGCTAAAGGAATAAATTTTCTGTAATGGCAAATGTTCGCCAAGCCACTGATGCGAAACCACAACACTTATCTTAAATGGGTTAAATTAAACGACACATATATAAGTAGGAGTTATATCCCAGTCTAAGCCAATTGTATCAAGACGAAGTTGCAGTGGTAGAGAAAATATTGTGCAAAATTTTGATATCTATGAAATTTGATCTAAAAGTGAAAATGGGGCGATATATATTCATGGGTGCTATACAATAAAACGTGGTTCGGATTCGATTAAATTCAGTAAGAATTTCATGTATCATAAAGGTTTCCTACCAGCCAAATATTTTGGAGATCGGTGGCCAAACGACATCATTATTGCAATATTAGTTAAATATGAATTGATTTTGACGAAATTCTATACACATAGTAGAAGTCATAGAAAAATATATTGTGCAAAATTTGATGAAGATCTGTTTGATACATGTGCTTGAAAAGGTTCCAAAAAATGAAATCTCAATAATAATAGATCAGTTGACAAATGACCAAATTATTGCAATTTTTGTCCAAATCGGACGAACATATAATATATGGGAGTTATATCTAATTCGAAACCGATTTCAACCAATTTGAGTATGCCCTGACTCTAGGCTTAAAAACATGAACTGTACTTTAATGTTATAAGATGATGTAACCGCAATTATGTTGAGAACCATCTATCCAGCATACACGCGAAAAAAAAATTTTTTTTCACTTTCGTAAATACATATGCTTTAGTAGACTTCCAATACCAAATTTTAATGGCCAATCACTTATACATAAATCAAAAGTAATTCAATAAAAACCGTCTCCTGTCGCTTGTAGAATTTTCGCGGGAAGGGCTCGATATGTACATTAATTATTAGCTCTCAGACATATATGACGAGGTTGTATCATAGAGGATATTTAATAGGTAGGTAATGCAAAAGTCGGCGACTGTAAAATACCCTTCACCTAACCTATAAGTTCAAAGTGTGAGCTATATCTCATGAACTCTGAACCAATTTTGATGGACTCGGCGTATCAAATTTTGAGCAAATATGTTCAAATTGTAATAACTACGGTTGTCAAATGACAATATTATTGCAAATAACCCAAAATCTGACGAACATATTTATGGGAGCTATATTTAAATCTGAACCGATTTCGACTACACTTCTTAGATATTGTGAAAGTCGTCGAGGAAAGCGTTGTGTAAAATTTTGACAAGATTGGTCAATAAGTGCGCTTGCAGTGGCTTTAGAAGTGAAAATCGGGCAAAATACATATATGACAGCTATATCTAAATCTGAACCGATTTCCATGAAATTCACCAGTAAAGCTAAGACTTACAAGAAAATCCTTCCTGTCAAATTTCGATAGATCCGGTTAACAAATGACAACATTATTGCAATATTAGTCCAAATCGGACGATCACATATGTGGGAGCTATATCCAAATGTAAACCGATTTCTTCTAATTTTAATAGGCTTCGTCTCTACGCAAAAAAAAATATATGTGCCACATTTAGAGACGATCGGATGAATATTGTGACCTTTATGTTAGGTTAGGTTAAAAAGAGGGTGCGGATGTTAATCCGCCCCATGCCACTATAGACATACAGTAATCGGATTGTAATCGTCTTGTTGTGCGCTGAAAATACTAAAAAAAATAGAAAAGTAACCTCGAAAAAGAAAATCTAAGTTAGGAATTCCGTGCTACTTACAAATAGTTTTGAATAGTTTTCCATGCCACGACTTTAAGTTGGTTCATGTCTGGTATTGTGTCTCCACTTAAGTGCCGGTATCTGTTAGACGCGAAAGCCGGGCAATGACAAAGGAAATGCTCGAACGTCTCATCACCTTTCCCGCATGCCCGAACATGCTATCACTTGTCGCACCGATTTTACATAAGTGAACTTGTATTCCTATGTGTCCCGTTATGATACCAATTGCCAAACAAACCTTAAGTTTGTACACAAACTAACATGGACAGACGGACATAGCTAAATCGAAGCAGAAAGTGATTCTGAGTCGATCGGTATACTTATAAATGGGTATATCTCCCATCTTTCCTTCTGGGTGATATAAACAAATGCACTAAGTTATAATACCGTGTACCACAGTGGTGGTGCAGGATATAAAAACGCATTAATTTCGACCGGGCCGTACTTCTGATATCCACCATCAGGGATATACATTTGGATGAACAATATCCTTTTTTAACTCAAGACGCTAATTTGGTATATATGTAACTATATCCAAATAGGACTAAATCAAACAAGTAAAAGTGTGCTAAGTTCGGCCGGGCCGAATCTTATATACCCTCCACAATGGATCGCATTTGTCGAGTTCTTTTCCCGGCATCTCTTCTTAGGCAAATATATGATATAAGAAAATATTTGCTCTGCTATTAGAGCGATATCAAGATATGGTCCGGTTTGGACCACAATTAAATTATATGTTGGAGACCTGTGTAAAATGTCAGCCAATTCGAATAAGAATTGAGCCCTTTGTGGGCTCAAGAAGTAAAATAGAGAGATCGATTTATACGGGAGCTGTATCGGCCTATAGACCAATTCAGACCATAATAAACACGTATGTTGATGGTCATGAGAAAATCCGTAGTACAAAATTTCAGGCAAATCGGATAATAATTGCACCCTCTAGAGGCTCAAGAAGTCAAGATCCCAGATCGGTTTATATGGCAGCTATATCAGGTTATGAACCGACTTGTACTTTATTTGACATAGTTGTTGAAAGTAACAATAAAAAACGTCTTGCGAAATTTCAGCCAAATCGGATAGAAATTGAGCCCTCTAGAAGCTCAAGAAGTCAAGTCCCCAGATCTGTTTATATGACAGCTATATCAAGTTATGAACCGATTTGAACCATACTTGGCACAGTTGTTGGATATAATAACAAAACAGGTCGTGCAAAATTTCATTCCAATCGGATAAGAATTGCGCACTCTAGAGGCTCAAGAAGTCAAAACCCAAGATCGGTTTATATGGCAGCTATATCAGGTTATAAACCGATTTGATCCATACTTGGCACAGTTGTTGGATATCATAACAAAATACGTCGTGAAAAATTTCATCCCAATCGGATAAGAATTGCGTACCCTAGAGGTTCAAGAAGTCAAGACCCAAGATCGGTTTATATGGCAGCTATATCCAAACGTGGACCGATATGGCCCATTTACAATACCAACCGACCTACACTAATAAGAAGTATTTGTGCAAAATTTCAAGCGGCTAGCTTTACTCCTTCGGAAGTTAGCGTGCTTTCGACAGACAGACGGACGAACGGACGGACGGACGGACGGACAGACGGACGTACATGGCTAGATCGACATAAAATTTCACGACGATCAAGAATATATATACTTTATGGGGTCTCAGACGAATATTTCGAGTAGTTACAATCAGAATGACGAAATTAGTATACTCCCCATCTTATGGTGGAGGGTATAATAATAAATATTTTTTTATACCCTCCACCATAAGATGGGGGGTATACTAATTTCGTCATTCTGTTTGTAACTACTCGAAATATTCGTCTGAGACCCCATAAAGTATATATATTCTTGATCGTCGAGACATTTTATGTCGATCTAGCCATGTCCGTCCGTCTGTCCGTCCGTCCGTCCGTCCGTCCGTCCGTCCGTCCGTCCGTCCGTCCGTCCGTCCGTCCGTCCGTCTGTCTGTCGAAAGCACGCTAACTTCCGAAGGAGTAAAGCTAGACGCTTGAAATTTTGCACAAATACTTCTTATTAGTGTAGGTCGGTTGGTATTGTAAATGGGCCATATCGGTCCATGTTTTGATATAGCTGCCATATAAACCGATCTAGGGTCTTGACTTCTTGAGCCTCTAGAGTGCGCAATTCTTATCCGATTGGAATGAAATTTTGAACGACGTGTTTTCTTATGATATCCAATAACTGTGCCAAGTATGGTTCAAATCGGTCCATAACCTGATATAGCTGCCATATAAACCTATCTTGGGTCTTGACTTCTTGCGCCTCTAGAGGGCGCAATTCTTATCCGATTGGAATGTAATTTCGCACAACGTGTTTTATTATGATACCCAACAACTGTGCCAAGTATAGTTTAAATCGGTCCATAACCTGATATAGCTGCCATATAAACCGATCTTGGGTCTTGACTTCTTGAGACTCTAGAGGGCACAATCCTTATCCGATTTGAATGAGTTTTTGCACGAAGTATTTCGTCATGATATCCAACAACTGTGACAAGTATGGTTGAAATCGGTCTATAACCTGATATAGCTGTCATATAAACAGGTCTGGGGATTTGACTTCTTGAGCTTCTAGAGGCCGCAATTCCTATCCGATTTGGCTGAAATTTTGCATGACGTATTTTATTTTTATTTTCAACAACTGTATCAAATAAGGTTCAAATCGGTTCATAGCCTGATATAGCTGCCATATAAACCGATCTGGGATTTTGACTTCTTGACCACTAAGGTCGCAATTATTATCCGATATGCCTGAAATTTTGTACGACGGATCCTCTCATGACCATCAACAAACGTGTTTATTATGTTCTGAATCGGTCTATAGCCCGATACAGATTCCATATAAATCGTTCTCTCTATTTTACTTCGTGAGCCCCAATGGGCGCAATTCTTATACGAATTGGCTGAAATTTTACACAGGTCTCCAACATATAATTTAATTGTGGTTCGAACCGGACCATATCTTGATATCGTTTTAATAGCAGAGCAACTCTTTTCTTATATCCTTTTTAGCCTAAGAAGAGATGCCGGGAAAAGAACTCGACAAATGCGATCCATGGTGGAGGGTATATAAGATTCGGCCCGGCCGAACTTAGCACGCTTTTACTTGTTTTAAGATGAAGGCTTCTCTCTGAATTTATCCATATATACCTTTTGGGTGTGGAAGAGCATTGGATGAGCTCTCGCCCGTTGAAACCAATCGATCACCTATGGGCATAATTCTAGCGATTATGATCATTCATTGTTTTAGCTGTTTATACTTTCCAACTTAATAGGAGAAAATTGTAGACATTTTCCGGTGTGCCTATATACCTATCTTAAGTAATTGAGAATTTTATGCGAGGCCATAAATATGTTTTATGCTTTTGGAATTCAGAAGTATACTAAGAAATATATGATTCGGCTAGTATTTGTTCCTGCCTAAAGATACAGCTGAAATTATCATTTTTCTACCTGACAAGACAAGAGAATAATAGTAATCTCTGTCCAAAAAACAACAAATGGAGAGAAATATTGCAAAAAACCTTATAATGCTTGTAAATGCCTTTAATCTAATTAGCTGGCCATAAAGAATGTTAATAACACCTCATATAATACATTGGACCAAAGATAAACTGGCAACAATTTGCTTCAGACAATGTCGTATGACAGCAGCAGCAAGGCAAAAAACTGCAATCCAAAGACCAAACACGGCATTGCAATCTTAAATGA
Organism: Stomoxys calcitrans; assembly: GCF_963082655.1. Classification (NCBI taxonomy): domain Eukaryota; kingdom Metazoa; phylum Arthropoda; class Insecta; order Diptera; family Muscidae; genus Stomoxys; species Stomoxys calcitrans. The sequence goes on from NC_081554.1 coordinate 129,531,295, forward strand.
ACACAAATGACAACAATAATTATGTATGAATGTGCCGGACAGACACAAGTTGCAGAAACGAAAAAGCAGTCGACAAACAACGTAAAAAGATTCCAAATGAGGCTGGTTAGATGCGGCAAGGAGACACTGGCAGCAGCAACACAAATGGACGAATGAAGTTAGTGGACTATGCTGAGTTGACCCTCTGGTGTTTTTGCTCCCTCCGATCCCAACTGCGGCAAAGTCAGTCAGGAAAATCTATATTTTCAAGCCATAACAAACTAACTGGAGCTGAACGAAGAACGCTGACAACGGCATTGACAACAAAGTTAGCGACAGGGAAAAATCAGCCAGCAACCAAGGAGTACGAGCACAACGATATGCCAAAGTTACTAAATGTAACACGGCGTTAAATTGCTATTGCAAGAAGTCATTCATACATATTTGGATTGTTGTCGAGTGTTGCTGTTGTTGTTACTGTTCTTGTATATGACACCAACTGCAAAAAAGTCCACGACAACTGAACAGATGAATAGCCGGCTACATGGACAGACAAACGGAATAAGAGACAATTACAAACCACAAAAGATAAAACACTTGGGTGACAATAAAATATCACCAGCAATTGGTAACAGCATTTGTAAGCCTTTTTTACAAAACGATATGGGGCATTCCACCAATCTGTAGGAAGGGATCTCCTACAGGCGGAGATCCGGGCGATCACGGAATGCGTTAGGCGGTGTGTACCAGGCTGTGTGTGCCATGAGGGCAAAAACATCCAGGACGGTAAGATCACGTACAGTCTTAGAATGTATGAAGGAGATTAACGGCTTTTGTGAGAGTGGAGTTACAAGAACGAGAAAGCAGACGATTTGGCAGTGAAGGCTAGAGAACTGACATCAATAAACTTGATTTACCAGAAGTCTTTCGGGTCGACACAGTCCGAGTTAAGGGCGTGGGCGACGAATGCGCACGTAACCATATAGAACAACGAATCGGTCGGCAGGACGGCGAAAATCCTATGGGGAGATCCAGATCGTGGGCAGACGAGGCTATTACTGAAAGGAAGTAAGAAGGAAGTCAGTGTAGCTTTTGGTACCATAACGGGACCATAATAGGACTCCGAGCCCACTTATGTAAAATCTGTGCGGCTAGTGATAGCATGTGTAGAGCATGCGGGGTAGATGAAGAGACGTTGGAGCATTTCCTATGTCATTGCCTTGCTATCGCGGCTAAAAGATACCTGTACATAGGTGGGGACACTATACCAGACACGAACCAACATAGGGGAGTGGCATGGAATACAATTAAGGATTTTTCATTTGAAATTTGCAATTTCTTTAAATAACATTTTTACTGCTTTTAATACAAATAAATAATTGATTTTTTTACAAAATTAAAAAAAAATTGTGTTCCATTGGATTTAAGTGCAAAAAAAATATGAAATATATTGGTTAAAAATATTTATATTTTTCTTAATGATCCCAAGCTTCTAAAAAAAAGGAAAATTTGTCGATTCCATCTCAGCGCCCAAATCAATATAATCTATTGTATATATGGATAATAAAATATTGGGTTGCCCAAAAGGTAATTGCGGATTTTTCATATAGTCGGCGTTGACAAATTTTTTCACAGCTTGTGACTCTGTAATTGCATTCTTTTTTCTGTCAGTTATCAGCTGTTACTTTTAGCTTGCTTTAGATAAAAAGTGTAAAAAAAGTATATATGATTAAAGTTCGTTCTAAATTTTATTAAAAATGCATTTACTTTCTTTTAAAAAATCCGCAATTACTTTTTGGGCAACCCAATATAACAAGTAAGAGCATGCTAAGTTCGGCCGGGCCGAATCTTATATACCCTCCACCATGGATTGCATTTATCGAGTTCTTTGCGCGGTATCTCTTTTTAAGGAAACATAGAATAATGGATTGGAATTTTTATGCCGAATCGGACCATAAGTGAATATAATGTTGAAGACCATAGTATAAGTCATTGGATGATATTTCAGTCCATTCGGATAAGAATTGCGCTTTGTAAAGGCTCAAGAAGCATAATGGGGAGATAGGTTTATATGGGAGCTGTATCAGGCCATAGATCGCTCAAGACCATATTAGACATGTATGTTGAAGGTCATGGGAGAAACCTTATAACAATTACGCCTTCTTGGTGCTCAAGAAGTCAAGAACCAAGATCGATTATATGGCAGATATATCAAAATATGGACCGATTTGGCTCATTTACAATCCCAACCGACCTACACTAATAAGATATATTTGTAAAAAATTCCAAGCGTCTAGCTTTACTCCTTCGAAAGTTAGCGTGCTTTTGACAGACGGACGACTAAAATGTCATGACGATCAAGAATATATATATTTTATGGGGTCTTTGACGGATATTTCGATGTGTTACAAACGGAATGATGAAATAAGTACACCCTCCATCCTTTGTTGGAGGGTATTAAAATGTTGCGTTGTGTGTTGCATGTGTATGTGATAGATGTTGGACATATATTTGACTCATTCGCACTTCCTTTCGCGTTGCATATGTTTGAAAGGGAACTTAGTATAATATTGGTCAATACACATTTTATATCATTAAACAACAATTTAATTCGTACAATAAAAAAAATGTTCAGTACCAATAACTTGCCGTGATACAATTAACACCTTTGTTCAAAAGATTTGTTTAATTCAATACCATGTTTAATCGGTCAAATTTAGGTTTATATTTTTTTTACGTATGGACATACACCTAGGCCAGTAACCTGTTTTGCCAGTGCTTGTTTTGCGCTCTAAATAATAAAAAGTAACCTCTAAAACGAAGATTTAAGTCAGGAATTCCGTGCTGCTTACAAAATCCCTGATTGTTTTCCTTACCATGCCCCTTAGTTGGTTTACATCTGGTATTACGTCCCCACCTAAATGCCGTTGTCTGTTAGCCGCGAAAGCTGGGCAATGACATAGGAAATGCTCCAACGTCTCATCATCTTCTCCACAAGCCTTACACATGCTATCGCTTGCTTACACATGCTATCACCGATGTTGCATAAGTCAGCTCGAACTCCTACGTGCCCTGTTATGGAAGATTAACTGACCTCCTGCTTGCTTCCTTTCAGTAATAGTCTCGTCTTATCACAATCCGAATCTCCCCATAGGATTTTCGTCGTCCTGCCGAACGTTTCATTGTTCCACAGTGTTCAATGCGCGAAACCCACGCTCTTAACTCGGACTGCGTCGACCTAAAGGCTTCGGGTTAACCAAGTTTATTAACGGGCCTTCACTTTCGAATCGTCTGCCCTTTCATTCTCCCTTGCTCCGCTTTGGCCTGGCAACCAAACGATGCGGATTATAAAATTCTCAGAGAAGACGTTAATCTCCTTCTTACACTCCAAGACTGTTCAAGACACAACATTCCTGGTTGTTATTGCCCTTAAGACGAATTTAGTGTCCGTAAAGATGTTCACACTCGACGTCCTCGCGTTAGCACCATACCACCTCACACATTCGGTGATCGCCCGGTTCCCTGCCTGCAGGACCGTATTATGGAAATGTAGTCTGAAACATATCTCAGTCCCTGGGTTCACTAAGTAGACGCCCAGGCCCACTCAGCCCTATAGCTTTGTTCCATCCGTGTAACATGATCTTCCGTATGGCAATACCAGACTGCTCCACTCGCAGCTATGCAACGTACTCGACCTCAAGTTTCGTCTCAGGTATCCGATCGGAAATTTCTTTCATTCCTTCCAGGTTTCCTATCGTTGCTTCGTTTATACCGCGATGGGGTGACCTGCTCATATCCTCTATCCGTTCTACCATCGCCTTCAGTTTTATATCCGCAATGGCTGCCTCACACTTAATCTATATGTCAATGGGTCCGATATCTACAATAGTTTCCAGTGCCCTAGTGGGCGTGGTCCTCATCGCTCCACCTATACCAAGACAACATGTTTTCTGAAACTGTTGTATGGTCCTTATGTTGCACTTTTTCTCCATAGCAGTCCACCAAACTACTGAGCCGCAAGTAAGGACCCATTTCCAGCCTACAGCCCGTTTACATAGTGCACAACATCTGTGAGCTTTCTCAGTGCGCTCCTGAATGAGACACTTCCAATTAAGTTTCCTATCCAAGATCACACTTAAGTATTTGTCCTTGTCAGATATCGAAATTGATCTATTGAGGAAAAGTGGTGCGTTAAATTGGCCCAACTTTGTCTTCCTCGTAAACAAACAGATTTCGGTCAGAATCCGTTAAAGGTCATTTACAGTAGTCACCCACAGGAGTGGCAATACAATGCCACCCCCCCTGTGGAGAGCCCTGTGCCACTTTCTCCCTCATATATATGTCATGAGATCCATAATTTATCCATCTGGTCCTTGGCATAGGGTTTATCCAGTCTCTAAGGACCTGGTCCACCCAGTACTGGTCTAAGGATTGGATCAATGTTTCAGTCCACACATTGTTAAAAGCCCCCTCGATGTCAATGCATATTGACAGTGTGTACGTCTTGTCAATCCTTCAATGCCTATTTTGTGCACAACATCGTCCAGAGCAGTCTCCACCGACATTCAGCATACTGTTTGTATTTATCATGGTATCCACAATGCGTTTCATGGTTTTGACTAGAAAGGACGCAAGGCTTATAGGTCTGCAAGCCTTTGGTGTCTCATAAATTGCCTTGTCGGGCTTGGTTATAAACACTACCCTTGCCTCCTGCCACACTTTCGGAGTATATGCAAATCCTAGGCATGCTGTGAAAATATTGGCCAGATGTGGCGCCAAATTGTCCGTCTCCTTCTGTAGTAGCGCCGGAGATATTCCAGCTGGTACGGGTGACCTAAATGGTTTGAAGTTCATTTACCAGGTTTCATTTACCATAAATTCTGCAATGATAAGCTTTCGATCAATCTCATTATTCCCAAATTCCAGTGTCTCCGTGAGTCATTCTGTGAGTTAATGAGGAAAATGGGTTTTTATCAAAAGCCTTTACGTGTCCTCTGCTCCTCTCCTTTGTCTACTCTCACTCCTATGTCGTCTACTAATGTTTCAATGTGGACATGGGTTTTGAGAGAAACTTTTTCATCTTGGCGGCGTTATTAACGCTATCGACCTTTTTGCAGAAAAGCTTCCAGGAGGCACGATTTGTCATTCTGATAATTTTATTGTATTCCTTGAGCCGTGTGTAATACACATACCAATATACTTCCTATTTTTTACGACGTGCTCTGTTAAAAAGTCTGTGGACCTCTTTCCCAATTTTGCGAATCTCACCGGTCATCCAGCGTTTCTCTTGGGCTGACTTCCTTTCTTGAAAGGTAAAACCATCTAGCGAAGTCGTTATCCTGTTGACATTGTCGTTAATGTTTTCTATGCTTACACAATCCAAATTATCTTGACCAAGTCTGCTTCTGAGTAGTCTTCCGAATTTTGGCCAGCCGTGCTATTATAAACCTATTGTAGCGATGGTCTGAGAAGGAATACTCTATGGAGACCCTCCTATCCTGAACCTCATCGATTAGATTTTCCAAACATATAGTCACATCTAAAACATCCGCCCTTATGCTATTAACAAAGGAAGCGGTATTACCAATGTTATTAGGTCGTTACTATTCAAGAATCCTGCCAGGGTTTGGACCCGATTTTTAATGTTTGTAATGTGGTGGAGTTCGCATAGCACCCTATTAGTACCTCATTTCTTGTCTGTTTTGCTTTCCTCACCAACCGTTGCAGCTCCGACGTGGATAGAGGAAAGGCAGATAAAGTGATGCCAGGTATGCTCTAATGTTTCCCTGTCTCTTCATTGTTGCATCCGACGTTGACAACTCTGGAGAAAATACATAATTCAAATTTTGATGGCAAAAAACGCAGGCCCTCGGCCGAGTACCACGGCATAGAATCATTGGCAGTTGATATGGTTCAGTCCAGAAATTTGTTCATGGCTCCCGTATCAATGCAATATGAATCTTGTCCTTGCTGATTTTCTCCATCAGAGCGTGAGTATCTGTTCCGTCTGGTGAAGATTTATCTGGATGACCTCAATCATGGATCCTCCAGTAAATGGGCTTCTTGGGAGTGGGTGATGGTCTCATCGGCTGCTCCCTGTTCTATAGGCTGCATTGACTTTCCTGTTGTTTGCCTATTTTAGTCCTCCGACAAAATTGCTCGACTCCCCAGCCCTGGTGGTGACAACAACAACGGAATGAGAAAATGATAGGTGTTTAAAAGTAGTGTAAGAATTTGGAATAAAAATTTAGAATAAGTGCTTGGAGGTCGCCCTCCAAATAAAAGGTATTTAAAAGTAGAGTACGTATTTGATATAAAATTTCGGCCCGAAGTGGTCCCCCACCCACAGCACAGTGGGAGAAAATCGAAAAAAACTAGTAAAATATATGCCATTTGAGAACAGATGGAGATAACTCTTTCAAATTTTAAATCGTTAAAGCTGAAGTGTTATTGAGATCATGTGTAAGGTTGTCCGATCGCCTTTTGGCAGCAGCTGGTTTTCATAAATCAGCTGTTCAATGCTTAAAATTTCTGGTGGAAAAAAAACTTTCAGAATAAGTTTACAAGGTCACTATTACCAAACTCTCAAAATTTTGCTCACTCTCACGCACACTCCCGCACTCTTCTGTTGGAAAATAAAGTACGCAAACGACTTTCAGTAACAATTTGTGGAAATTTGCAAAAATTTTTGAGTACTCGAACACAGTTAATATTTTATTATTGCGATCACCCATATGCCCCATTTAATAGTGGAACTTACAAAAATCCTCTGCATTAACATTTGGTTGACAATATGGACATGGTGACATAGAGGAAAGCAAAATAACCCCAAGAACACAACCCAAGCAACTTAAACAATGTTAAGGAAAGTAAGTTAAGGAAATTGCTTTAGTTTTTATCATCGTGTTAACACACAAAAACTACCAATGAAGTTAGTAATCGGTAATTGCTGCTCGGTTGGTTGCTTGAAAGGATTGAATGGCTAGACGGTAGTGTCAGCTTTTGTGGTCTTTTGAATGGTAAAGTCATTTCCCTGATGAGCAGCATTTTGTCAACAGAGTTGCCACAGCGTCTAAAGTCATAAACAATGAAATATGAGGTGTTTCACGTTTCGTCGAAATGGGGATCTGAATTAAACACAAGAACTTTCAAAGAAAATTTGAGGGTTTTGTACTAAATACCATTTTTTGAAAAATCTCATTTCGTCAACCAAAGTCAATTTCCTTTTGGCAATCATGACAATTTTCATACATTAATGATTTTGTATGCAATGAAGATTGCTGCAAGCAACTGTCATCGTTGTTGCAACAGAAATATTAACAACCATGTGACCATTTGAACGTGAGTTATTTGTGGTCGCCATATTGTCAAATGTCAGTCATGCCATGCATTGTCCACCACTACTCATTGTGGCTCCTTTGTTCATTCCGTGCACACTGTCGCATTTTACGAGTATTCCTGTTTTAAGTCATTGGTGTCAAAGTTACTGCAAGCAAGCATTTGTTGTCGACTGAGAACAGCTTAGTGATGCACTGTGAAATGCGACATGACAAATATGTTTGAAATTTAAAAGATTTTCCGATTGTCCTGTTGTGCGAAAATATTTTCGAACATTTCTAATATCTACTCATCCGCACTTGAAGGCCGATTGAAACTGTATCATACTCAAATAAAGGGTCTATGGGAGATGAGGAAGCCGTTCTCCCCCAAAAACACTCTAACTGATATGAAGGCCGATTGGGATAAAATAGAATTTCAATCAAACGTCTTTGGGAGTAGAGCGAAAAAACTTTCACCTTACGTTTTTTCTAGTATTGAGTTCAATGTTGTACCTTTATGAAATGATTTTTGAAGTAGATATCAAACACGCCAAACGAATGAAGTACTTAAATGGATCATAATTCTGAACGTTTTAAAAATGTTGCTACCAGCTTTAAAATATCTTCAAAAGAAAAATCTATTTTTGACAGGTGGTTTTTTGGTGTAGCGAAGCACACCAGGCCAAATAGTTGCAAGTTATGAACACTCCTCATGCTTTTTTACAACCATGGGATGGGGTTATACTAATTTCATCATTCCGTTTGTAACACATCGAAATATTTATCTGAGACCCAACAATGTATCTACATATATTCTTGATGGTCGTGACGTTCTAAGTCAATTAAGCCACCCCCGTCTGTCGTAATCCGGCAAACTTTCGAGGTGATAAAGTCAGGCGCATGAAATTTTACACAAATACTTCCTATTATGCGCCATGTCGGTGCATGTTTTAATATAGCTGCCATATAAACCGATCTTGGATCTTGACATCTTTAGCGCCTAAATGGCGCAATATATATTATTGATCGTCTTGACATTTTAAGTCGATTTAACCATGTCCGTCCGTCTGCCTATCGAAGCTAACTTTCAAAAGAGTAAGGCTAGGCGTGTGAAATTTTACACAAATATTTTTTACACATCGGTTCATGGGTTAAGGGACATATCGGATCATGTTTTGATATAGCTGCAACATAAACTGATTTTGGATCTTCACTTCTTGAGCCACTAGATGATGATTTGCATGAGGTGTTTTACTATGACTTCCAACAACCGTGCTTAGTATGATTTAAGTAGTTCTATTACCCGATATAGCTGCCGTATAAACCGATCTGGAACTGGATTTCTTGAGCCTCTAGGGGCGCAACGATATGGCTTAAATTTTTCATAGAGCGTTTTGTAGTGTCTTGCAAAAATTATGCCAAGTACGGTCTAACTCGCTTCACTACCTGATATATATCCCATATAAACCGATCTCTCGATTATACTTCTTAAGCCTCTAGAGGGCGAATTCGAATCGAAATTTTTATACCCTCCACAATAGCATGGGGGGTATACTAATTTCGTCATTCTGTTTGTAACCACTCGAAATATTCGTCTGAGACCCCATAAAGTATATATATTGTTGATCGTCGCGAAATTTTATATTGATCTAGCCATGTCCGTCCGTCCGTCTGTCGAAAGCACGCTAACTTCCGAAGGAGTAAAGCTAGCCGCTTGAAATTTTGCACAAATATTTCCTATTAGTGTAGGTCAGTTGGTATTGTAAATGGGCCATATGGGCCCATGTTGTGATATAGCTGCCATATAAACCGATCTTGGGTCTTGACTTCTTGAGCATCTACAGTGCTCAATTCTTATCCGATTGGAATGAAATTTTGCATGACATGTTTTGTTATAATATCCAATAACTGTGCCAAGTATGGTTCAAATCGGTCCATAACCTGATATAGCTGCCATATAAACCGATCTTGGCTATTGACTTCTTGAGCCTCTAGAGTGCGCAATTCTTATCCGATTGGAATGAAATTTCGCAGGACGTATTTTGCTATGATATTCAGTGTACTAGTCGGTCCATAACCAGATACAGCTGTCATATAAACAGATCTTGGGTCTTGACTTCTTGAGTCTCTAGAGGGCCCAATTCTTATCCGATTTCAATGAATTTTTGCACGAAGTATTTTGTAATGTATCCAACAACTGTGCCAAGTATAGTTTAAATCGGTTCATAACCTGATATAGCTGCCATATAAACCGATCTGGGATCTTGACTTCTTGAGCCTCTAGGGGTCGCAATTATTATCCGATTTGCCTGAAATTTTGTACGACGGATCCTCTCTTGACAACATACGTGTTTATTATGGTCTGAATCGGTCTATATCCCGATACAGCTCCCATATAAATCCATCTCTCTATTTTACTTCTTGAGCCCCCAAAGGGCATAATTCTTATTCGAATTGGCTGACATTTTACACAGGTCTCCAACATATAATTTAATTGTGGTCTGAACCGGAACATATTTTGGTATCGCTCTAATAACAGAGCAAATATTATCTTTTATCCATTTTATACCCACCACCGAAGGATGGGGGTATATTCATTTTGTCATTCCGTTTGCAACACATCTAAATATCCATTTTCGACTCTATAAAGTATATATATTCTTGATCAGCGTAAAAATCTAAGAGGATCTAGTCATGTCCGTCCGTCTGTCCGTCTGTCTGTTTAAATCACACTACAGTCTTTAAAAATAGAGTTATTGAGCTGAAATTTTGCACATATTCTTTTTGTTTGTCCGTGAGCAAGTTAAGTTCGATTATGGGATAAATCGGACTATATCTAGATATAGCCCCCATATAGACCGATCCGCCGATTTGGGGTCTTAGGCCTATAAAAGCCACATTTATTATCCGATTTTGCTGAAATTTGGGACAGTGAGTTGTGTTAGGCCCTTCGATATCCTTCATTAATTAGGCCCAGATCGGTCCAGATTTAAATATAGATGCCATATAGACCAATCTTCCGACTTAGGGTCTTAGGCCCATAAAAGCCACATTTATTATCCGATTTTGCTGAAATTTGGGACAGTGAGTTGTGTTAGGCCCCTCGATATCCTTAATCCATTTGGCCGAGATCGGTCCAGATTTGGATATAGCTGCCATAAAAGTCACATTTATTGTCCGATTTCGCCGAAATTTAAGACAGTGAGTTGTGTTAGACATTTATCTGCAACTTGGTCTGAATCGGTCCAGATTCAGATATAGCAGCCTTATAGACCGATATCTCGATTTAAAATATTGGCCCAATAAAAGGCGCACTTATAATCAGATTTCACTGAAATTTGACACATTGACATAGGTTAGGCTTTTCGACATCCGTGTCGTATATGGTTCAGATCGTTTTCTTTTTAGATATAGCTACTAAAAAGACCAACATTTTGTTTTACACAATTGTACTTATTAGTATTTGTTCCAAATCGGAACATATTTTGATATAGCTGCTATGGGGCATAAGATATGCATTTTTCACCGGATTTTGACGAAAGGTTTTTTACATATATACCCGAGGTGGTGGGTATCCAAAGTTCGGCCCGGCCGAACTTAGCGCCTTTTTACTTGTTTTGCCTAAAAAGAGATGCCGGGAAAAGAACTGGAAAAATGCGATCCATGGTGGAGGGTATATAAAATTCGGCCCGGCCGAACTTAGCAGGTTTTTACTTGTTGGTTTTAATAGTACACAATTATGGCCTACAGCTTGTCACCATATTTCTGTGGTGTGATAACAACTTTCCGTCTTGATCCAGCAATTAGACGCTTCCAGAGTGGTGTGGACAGATAAATAGATTAATTGTGGCGTGTTGATTAAGCAACATTTTCATGTGGATGTGACGACCACGCCAAGCTCCTGTAGGTAAGCAAGCTTCTTACGGCCCAAAGGACCGATCGCCGCTAGAACAGGTTGGCCATTGGTTTTCAAGCAAGAGCCGGTGCTGCCCGACCTCTCATTGGGACTCTCCGCACGATACCGATTGTCCGGGACTGTCGTTGCAGCTACTCCGTATGTTGCATTCTACTATCCACAACCTGTGGACGCACCCTGTAGCTCGCTGCTAAGCTTATCGCAAGAGCAATGAACACTACACAAATTGGAGCTCAATGTTCCGGTCTGTGTGGTGCTCACAGCTATCCCGTGCCGAAATTTGGACACACATCCTGCATGTTGGCGTTTTCCTTTGCCAAAAGGAGTTGAGGTGGCTGAATCTACCGGATCGTTCTTGGGCAGAATGCTTTAGTGTGTAGTATAGAGGTTTGCTTCTCCTTCGTCGTCATGAATGCTGTGGTGGTCTGCATGATACGCCGCTTTATCTAAAATCCTACTTTTATGGAGCTAGAACTTGAAGATCTAATCGACATTTCAAGGCGGCGGCCGCTAAACATAATGCTGCTGAAAAGCGACTTATGGATTCATTCCTACTCCTGTAGAGTAAATGCTGCCAAATATGGCGCCAAGTATTTTTGAAAAATTGCCCATGAATATTCCATTAAGGAACAGCCAGAAGACTTCTTGCATATCATTGAGTGCCTCCCGATTCTACTTTAAGCTAAATGATAAGGGACCCTCTTTTAGTATCCGACTTCGAACGGAGTGCCACTTAGCGACAACTCTTTATACACATGGGTCTAAAAATATTAAAATATCAACCACATATTTTGAATCCTTTGTATATTCATATACCAATTCTAGAATGCTCGTATTTTGTCAATAAAACCTAAAAACTTATGCAAATCTTGTATGGTGGGTACATGACATATTTAAACCGGGAGAACTTATCAAAATTTCTACTTGATTTTTATGAAAAAGTGTAAAATAATTTCCGTACATTTTAAATTGTTTGTAAATAGTAAGAACTGGAATATGTGGCGTCATGCCTCATATATTCTTTCGAACTAGTGGTATTAAAAGGGTTCGTGAGAATCTAGACGTAAATAAATCCCAGGGCCCGGATGGCATATCAACACTTATCTTGCTCAAGTGTTCATCGACGCTGGCTCGTCCATTACGCAACCGGGAGTCTTCCGGCGCGTTGGAAGGTTGCTAACGTTCAGCCAATACCCAAGAAGGGTGAGGCAAACATCCCTGCGAATTAGCGGCCAATTGCAAATACTCCGCTCTCTTCATGGTTATGGAGAACATGGTTAATCCCTATTTTGTGAGGTTTTTAGAATCTAATGGCTTTCTTAGCGACCAACAGGCATTTCTGTCAGAATGTTGGGGTCGCTCAATCCACCAGGTTGGTGAACGTAAGGTAGTGGCTCTGGATATTTCCAAGGCATTAGATAGGATCTGGTACGGTGCTTTTATATCAAAGATTGTCGAACTCGGTGTCGGAAATGACTTCGTTCGATTTATTTCGAGCATTCTCCGAGATCGCACTATACATCATTATAGATGGGTTCTCATCAAATGAGCATAAATTGGCCGCAGGTGTACCTCAGGGCTCTGTCTTTCTCATTCTCGTTTTCTTATTTTCATCATCGAATTCGATCTACACATTTGCGGATAACAGTAATCTCTATCATTCGTACTCATTTTACCATAGGCCGAGTCTTCGAGAGATTGAGGACAAGAGGCGGGTTATGGACGATACGCTCTGCCAGGGTTTTCTGGCCATTTTTGAGTTGGTTCGAATCAATCGGGTAGATTTTAATGCACGGAAAACTCAGTGCTGTTTGTTGTAACACAAACGATTCGTTTACCTATTACGATCATCTTTGTCTATCAACGGTATAGGTGCTGAACAATCAGAAGCTCTTGATGTTCTGGGCATGAAAATACAAAGTGATGTCAGTTGGGCTAAAAATGTATTTGAAGTGTCAAAAGAAACATTCAATTGCTTAGGCTTCCTTAAACGGAGTAAGAATTACTTCACCCCTTCTGATCTTCTTAACAACTATACCACTTTCATAAGGCCGAAAATGAAGAACAACTAACTGTATGGGCTGGAGCTTTAAAATCATCCCTGCAGATCCTGGACCGTGTACAGACGAGAGCGATGGCGTTGATTGGTGACAGTAGGGTATCCAACTCTATAGCCTCCCTTGAATTTCGTCGCAATGTGGGTTGGTTGACGCTGTTCTATCGGTACTTTCATGGTGTGTTCGTTTCATATTCGTCTTCTTATTCCTGATGAAAGGATGTTTGTTAGGGATACTAGACATTCTAGGAACTGACACCCGTTTGTAATTGATTGGCCAGCGGACCAGACAATGCATTATAGAGAGAATTCTTATTTCGCCCGAACCGTTCGCATATGGAATCGACTTGCGGCTAATGTTTTTCCCACACACTATGACATAAAGATATTTAAGACAAATGTCAATAAACACTATATCCTTTTAAATTCTTGAACTCCGAATTTTTATATTTATTAAATAAGACAACTTAATGAGGTCTTATTTAATAAATATGAAAATATATCTCAAAAAAAGGACAATATCTTAAAATATAATAAGAACTTGGCTTAATCTTAAAAATAAAGTTGAAAAAATATCTTACTAATATCAAAGCTATTTTTAACTTTTAATCAAAATCGTGTGGTCTCCTTCAATTTAAAGGTAATTACTTCACCGGAAAGCACATCAATCTTATCTTAAAGATATGCATCCTTATGTCTACGACGAGATTTTAAAGACTAAACACACTATTTTCAGGCCAATAAATCTTTGTGTTAAAGACTAAATGTTTAAAACCAAGCATAAAATTGTAACATTAGGAGCATTGACTTGTAATTTAGAACAAAATCGTTTTCTCAATACAGCGAAAAAAAATTTTATATATTAGGAAAATTTGTTTTCCAGTTCGATTATCTCCGTAACCACTGAACCCCGAACGTTTGTTAATCGGAAGAAGGTCGATTGGGTCGCCTTCGGAGAGTAGACGAATCGCTGCTTCAAAGTCTAAACCCAATCAAAGATGCAAGAGCCAGCGTCAAGTTCTTTTACATTCATTTTATATGGGAAAGCAATAAACCGCCGGGGCTAGAGTCAGAGGCTAGCATCATGGCGCTGAAATAGAATCTATTCTATTTTGGCAGCGTCGCTCTCAATATTCTCTTCTCTCATCATATTAATCACTGAAAATGTTTCCACATTTTCATGAAAATTCGTTACGTTGCCAACAATTTTCAGAGAATTTTTCTAAAAATATGGTAAACTTACATGAAAAACATACATATTTACCACCAATCTCGCTGTTTCTCTTTCATCCCTCAAATTTGACTCCAGACTCCGCGTCTCTTATTTGGTTTCGCCGCTAACAATTTTTTATAACTTTGACTCTTTGGTTGGGTTTAGACTCTCAGTGAGCTGACACCCCCTCAAATGTGCTAGTTGCTGAGAGGAAATTCAGAGACACCATTAACTCAGCAGCCGCCATTCGAATACCCCAAGTGCGGTCTTATAACCTGGCACAGACAGTGGTACTCGCAGACGACCGAGATGGGATTCGTTGCACGGATGCCACAAACCCCAGAATCAGCGAGCTGAATCTGGAAATAAACAGGGAAGACAACGATGAAAAGATGGCAAGACCACAGTCAATGTTGGCAATGTAACCGTGGCTGACCTGAAGAAATGCTGCATGTTGTTCATCCGTCAAATTATTGAGCATCTTGCGAATTACAAAGGAGGAAGAAAGCCATTCGCCGTATTCTTGATCTCGAATGCCATCCGTGGTGCCAATGCATCCATGGTATGTTTTCACTGATGCTGAAGAATCTGGATCTACCGGGCGCCGAGTACTTTGCAACTGTCCTCAATCATTCTTTAAACACTCCCATAATACCCGATGTCTGCAAGATGGCCAGAGTTGTCCAGCTACTGAAGCCTAGAAATGACCCAAGCAAGGGGAAGTCGTACAGACCGATCTCCATTCTTTCACCAGTAGCCAAGACGCATGAAGGATTACTCCTCCCGAGCCTGGTTGTAGAATTTCCATTCGCCGAGCATCAGCATATTTTGAAGACTGCATAGCTCAGCACCTGCTTTGCATACCATCTCCGCACACATTTGCCGTGGCTTTAATCAGGCTTGGCCATGTCAAAGGAAGGTCCTCGTGGGACTGGACCTGTCGAAAGCATTCGACAATGTCAGCCATGGCAAATTATTTGAGGGCATCGTTCACACGTCCCTTCTGCCAGGCCTGAAACGCTGGATCACGAATTATCTGTTTCTCGCCGGTCGTTTGTGGCGGGATGGTATCTAGTGTCTCAAAATACTTGGTGGCACATTTGACAGCTCTTACACGTTCTTCTCAACTTCTGTAGTTTGCGAAAAGGTCAGATATAGAAACAAGGTCGTTAAGTTATTTGCCGGTAGCTCTTGGGTGCAGACAAAGAATCCTTGTTGACCACATACAAAGCAAATCCCCGGCCAGTGGTAAGTTATGTAGCGCCAGCGTGGTCTCGTCAGCTATGGCACGCAGTAAAATGATATTCAGATGTGTAAGAATGCCGCTCTCTCAAATGCGACAGGGTGTCTCTTAAGTTTTCACATGGACCCAAGCAATACCTTCTGGGCTGTTATCGCAGTGGCCACCCAAATCATGATCTTGTGGACAGGTATTCACCGCCCTCAAGGTGGATCTTTATGATCTAGAGGAGAGGTACACAAAATGAAAGTGAGATTGTAGGCGTGAGTTACTCTCTATTTTATTCTTTCCATGACTGAAAATTAAACAATTTACCAAAACCAACGACGGTTTTTAAAAGTAAACATTATATTAAGCAAATTAAATTTTTCTTACTTGTCTAGCGTTAAATCAGAAAAAACATTGTTTTTAGATTGAAAACAGAAAAATGATACGTACATCCACGCGTACGTTCATACGTTGCTGTCTCAACAAAGACTGAAGCCAAGGTAAAAGGAATATTTGTGAATTGAGCATCAACGCTAGCGTAAAGAAAACTTTAGTTTTGTGCGTCATTGATCTAGAGCAAGTGGCGCAGCTTTACAAGAGAGAACCTCTAGATCAAGCGTGTCTGGACAACATTCACACAGTAGCAGATGCGGTGAATAGCTACCTGGTGAATGTGGTCCTTGAAGAACGATCAGCATCTGAAAAAATAGACCTCCCCCGGCAAACCAGATTATTCCTGGCTTAATTACGAACAAGCAGATGCAGCCGCATTAACTCCTACATAGCAAAGATTGATACGTATGTGCAGAACGAATGTCCCGGTTGTAACCTGGGACTACACAACACACGTCACCTGTTCAACTACTCAGCCAGATCGATTCGACTCGAGCCCCAGATCACTCTGGACCTTCCCCACCTCAGACGCAGAGTTCTTGGATCTGAATATTCAACAGAACCAAGCAGACGGAAGATAGAACACAACAACAACAATAATATATATACTTCGATCGGTCTTATAAATTACGAAGATAGTATAACATCCTGTATAAGGGGGTATAAAAATGGAAAAAATAAATCTTACAAAATTTTTATTCGATGCACTGTACAGAAATAGAAAAAGGGGAGCGCATGAATTGTCGGTTGTTTGTTAGCCGGTCAGTACTTGTGACTATTTGCTGTTTGGTACCTTTGCCCGACTGCCAAAGTGTTGACAATTGTCGTCAATTACGTTGTTATGTTTCGCTTGTTTCATTGCTGACACATTTTATGCATTGTTTGTAGATAATGTTGCACACTGCATAGTTAGCCTGTCGTGGTAGTTTCTGAAGAAATACTCGCTCACACCGTAAGAGTTACCGATGGTCACCGCCAATATTTTATTGGTGTTGTTTGCGCTTTTTAATGGACGTTTCGCCACAGACAAATGAGTTGGTTTGAGTTTTTTGCTGTGAGACATTTGTTTGTCCATTTTGAATGTCTATTACAATAAATTGGTATGTTTCATTAGTGTCTATGCCTGGTCAGTTGGTAAAAAGTGGTTAATATTGATTAGGAGAATACCAGCATTCCAGACTTCAAGTTAATGGGGCTATCCAAAAAAAAAAAAAAAAAAAAATATTAATATATCAAATATACCAAAAATCCTTAATATAGAGTTAGAATGTGGTATTATTGGGCCAGATCCCAGAGATAACATAAGAAGAATTATTGAAGTAAAGAGGAGGTAAGCCACGGTATCCAAAAGCCAACATGTGGACCAATATAGATTTTATCGAAGACCCTATAAAATACATACATAGGTGTACGTTCTTATTTGTCATGACATTATAAGTCGATCTGGCCATATACGTCCGTTAGTTGATGATTAACGTCGATAAGTATTGCAAATGTGCGAAAACGGTTAATGTCTATATATGGTCTTTCTCTCTTGATTGACTGAAAATTTGCACATAGTATTTTGTTATGATTTCCAATATTTATGACGAGTATAATTCAAATTGGCCTATGATGTGGAACACACATTCTTCCACTGCGTGCGCTGGGTTGAAAGACGAAGGGAATTTAAAACAGCGATTTGCGCCGTTTGGCCTGGCACAATAGTCCAGAGGATACTAGAAAACGAGAGGAAGTGGACTGGAAGAAGGTGGACCTGGACGCAGCGGCGTAGAGTATGAATGCGGAGGTTTGAACGCAAACACAATGAAGATGATATGGATAATCATCAGATGTGACGTCCATCGCGAAGCAATGCGTAAGCGGTTTCGAGGTGGAATTAATCCCAAAGGGTGACAGGTAGAGAGGTTTTTAGCTGCTACCGTTAAGATCGGAGTCCGGCATAAGGCGAGAGACATACTATTCACATGCGTAAAGCATTTTCCAATCATCACCCGATAAAAACATCAAATCGGTCTATTTCCTTATATAGTGCCCATTTAAATCGATCTCCCAAATTTACTTGTTATCCTGTTGAAGGGCGCAATTGCAATCAGACTCAGATGAAATTTATGCAAGTACTAATTTGTTATGGCTTCTAACATCTATGATGAATTCGATCCAAATTGGTGTATTAAATCACACAGCTATATTGGTTTGTAACTTGACAAATGCGATCCACTGTAGAGTTAGTATAAGATTGGGCTGGACTAACTAACATATTATGGAATTATAGATTAATTATTAAATGGAATTAAGTTGTGTCTAAAATAGCTTTTCATATTAATTTTAATAACTTCATTTTATTAATTTGTTGCATTTCCTTGATCACTAACTGTTATTAGTCTTTTGCTGTAGATTGCAGAGGTGCATTTTCATTGTCGCCTGGCACTCATTGAAATTTCTAATTCTGTTGTACTTAAAAGCAATTCCTTTTTAGCATGTAACGTAACTCCAAAAAACCTGAACTCGATGCCTGCATTGGGAGTTAAAATATGCCACAATGTATCACTATGATCTCAACCGTGTCTATGGTAATAAACCATCAGCTTCTGCACAAGGATGACAGCATGGGAATGAGAAGAAATTGTTGCAGCGACTTCATTCTCAGTAGCAGCAGAATTTATAATATTGAATTCCGTACGAAATAAATCATAAACAAAAGTGCTCCATTAAAGCCATACCAACTGCATAGTCCAACACCACACCATCGACGTTGTTTAAAAAGTGCCTTTTATATTCAAGCTACCTATAGTGCAAATTTTATCTGAAGGTATACAAGTTGCTGCAATATATTACTCACAGATACTGTAACATACCACACCAACTGCACAATGTTTGGGTGACAAATATGAAAATGGAAGAACTCCCTCCCTTGAATCAAGACAGGAGTCAAGCTATGTAACTGTGTTGCCATTTGCCATTCTGCAGGGGTGACAGACATGATATATGAGAACAGATTAACGTGTTCAAACTCCTTTTTGGATGCCATACGAATACTGTCGTATTCCGTTTTTTAATATATCACAAAAACAACAGCCATTGTTGCTACTGTCACTGTTCATACAAATAAACATTTGATTGGGATGAGTTCGGATATGGGCTAGCATGAGTACGTCAAAAAAAAAAAAAAATCACCACAGATAAGAAGGTAAAAAATAAAAAAAAAACTCAAATGATGAAAACAGGATACCTAAATACAAATATTACGACCCCAACAACAACAAAACCCCCAAGTGGTAGTACATCATAAACCCAATAAAATAACCGGGAGAGTAAAAAATAAAACATATAAAAAGGCCAATACATAGGTCCCCAGGTCAAGTTTTAAGTTAACTTGTAAATTATTTGAAGAAATCAAATCGGTGAACAAAATAGGCTTTAAGAGGCACAAAAAGTAAAATTGGTTGTTTGATTTATATATAGGGACTATATGTATTCATGGGCCATCTCGGCAATGTTTGATGTGAAGAATGGATGAACCAATAGGCTCCGCCTGCATCATGAATGATCGAGTGGCTAAAGTTTGGAATGTGAAGTACATTTATTCGAATACAAAATTAAGGTCACCCCTAGCAAAAAATTATTCTTCTTCTGCAAGGGTTTATACGGAAACTAGCATATTGTGAAAGCGCATAGGTTACGGTATGTATCAATATCAGACCTATCTCAGTTGAATTTTGGCCGTGGCTTGAAAGCATAAACATCAAATATTACTGTTCTGTTATATTTTGGTAGCGTGCTCGTGTTACCAATGTGGGTGTCGTGGGTTCAACCCCCATTTGAGATCTGGTCTGTCGCTACTGTGGTATAACAATGGACTGAAACAGTCTACGCGAGTGTGTTTAGAAAATAGACTGCCTCTCCAAGCTACATTTAGTGGAAATAAGTTATTTATTATACATGTTAGTTAAATTATTTTGTGATGTTTATAAATCTTAAGGGATATATCGAAATCGTTGTGCAAAATCTTGAGAAGATCGGTTGATAAATGTACGTGCATAGAACCTAGAAGTGAAAATTGGAAGATACATATATATTAGATCTATATCCAAATCTGAACTGATTTCGACAAAAACATTCTTAGAAGTAAGCATTGTGCAACATTTTGAGAAGACCAGTTGGTAAATTCGCTTGCAAAAGCTTTAGAAGTGAACATCGGATATAGGAGCTGTAACTTAATCCGATCCGATTACTATTAAATTCGAGAGTCATAAGAAACACCTTCGTGAAAGAGGCTATTGAATCCTTTAACAAATGAGTATACGTATTATGGCCATAATAGTCCAAATCGGGCGAAGATATATATATGAGGCCTCATCTCAAGGCCAAGATAATGCCTACGCCAAATTTGACAATGATCGAAAGAAAATTCCAACCAAACTTTATACTCAAATTTACAGACCGACAGACAGACGATCCGGAGTACCTTGTAGCAAAAAAAAAAAAATATTTCTCGAACAGAGTACTACGTGTCGATACTGATAAGGGTGTCGTTTCATATAATGTAACCTCTGGAGTGCCATTAGGATCTGCAGTTGGCCCGCTTCTGTGAAACATCATGTATGACGGTATATTCAGTCCTTTATTATTTACTTTTTTTATTAAACTACAATTAAAAATTGTAGCTTAATTATTAAGTTTTGACAACTGCAGCCTTTGGTTAGGTTAGGTTGAAAAAAGGGTGCGGATATTAATCCGTCCCATGCTACTGTGGACATACACCTAAGCCAGTAATCGTCTTTTTGTGCGCTCTAAATACCAAAAAAAGTAACCTCGAAAAGAAAATCTAAGTAAGGAATTCCGTTCTACTTACAAAATCTTTAATAGATTTCCTTACCACGCCCCTTAGTTGGTTCATGTATGCCTTTGTGTCCCCACCTAAGTACCGGTGTCTGTGGGTCGCGAATGTCGGGGAAGACATAGGAAGTCTCATCATCTTCCCCACATGCCCTACACATGCAAACACTTGCCGCACCGATTTTGCATAATTGAGCACGTAGTCGTATGTGTCCTATTATGATACCGAAAGCTTTACTGGCCTCCTGCTGGCTTCCTTTCAGTAATAATCGGGATCTCCCCATAGGATTTTAGTCAGACTTAAACTGCCAGAAGAAGCTACAATCGTAGAATTTGCAGTTGACATTTCCATGTTAATCGAGGCAAGTCACCTGCATGAAACAGAGTTGTACACGAACGAGGCTATCAAAATATTTAAAACTGGTTAACAAAAATTAATATACATCCAGCGGAACATTAAACGGAGGCAGTACTCATAACTGGAAACAACAAAAAAGAGAACCTGCCATTAAGTTCGGCCGGCCGAATTTTGGGAACCCACAACCAAGGATTCTGCTAAAAATGTATGCAAAATAAATTAAGTTTTAGGGCGCATAATTTTATTCTACATACCAAACTTCTGTCAAACCAGCACAGATTAAAGCTTCTAGGAACCGAACAAGGATGATCGAGAGACCGCTTTACATGGGAGCTATATGTTATAGACTGATTTTGGCCGTATTTGGCACAGTTGTTGCAAGTCGTTACAGAACATCGCATGCAAAATTTCAGCCTAATTAGGTTGTAAGGACTCAAGAAGTTAAATCGGGAGGTCGGTTTATATGGGAGCTATATCAGGTTATAGACCTATTTGGACCGTACATGGCACAGTTGAATCGGACAAAAATTGTGGCTTGTAAGGGCTCAAGAAGTCAGTTCGGGCGATCGGGAGTTATATCAGTTTATAGACCGATTTAGATTCTACTACAAATTTTTATAAAATAAATTAAGTTGTAGGACATAATTTCATTCTACATACCAAACTTTTGTCAAACTAGCGCAAAGTAAAGCTTCTAGGAACCGAACAAGGATGATAAGCAGACCGGTTTACATGGGAGCTATATCAGGTTATAGACTGATTTTGGCCGTACTTGGCACAGTTGATGGAAGTCAAAATAGAATACTATGTGCTAAATGTCAGCCAAATAGGACAAAAATTGCGGCTTCCAGGGGCTCAAGAAGTCAAATCGGGAGATCGGTTCATATAGAAGACATATCAGGTTATGAAGCGATTTAAACCATACTTGGCATAGTTGCTGAAAACGAATAATAATTGCGCAATCTAGTGGCTCAATAAGTCAACATCAGAGATCGGTTTATGTGGCTGCAATATTAAAACATGAGCCGATATGGCCCATTTACCATCCTAACCCGACCTACACTATTATAAGAAGTAAAGGGTGATTTTTTTGAGGTTAGGATTTTCATGCATTAGTATTTGACAGATCACGTGGGATTTCAGACATGGTGTCAAAGAGAAAGATGCTCAGTATGCTTTGACATTTCATCATGAATAGACTTACTAACGAGCAACGCTTGCAAATCATTGAATTTTATTACCAAAATCAGTGTTCGGTTCGAAATGTGTTCATTCACCGTAACGTTGCGTCCAACAGCATCTTTGAAAAAATA